>NW_026652280.1:18899122-19067715 GCF_009828535.3 Hylobates moloch | reverse complement strand
TATAATATATAATTATATTATATAAATATATATTATTTATATATAAATTATATTTTTTAAAAATATATAATATATAAAATATATATATACACACACACACACACACAACCCAAAGCTGAAAGAAAAACAGGTCAATAGAAATAGACCCAGAAATGAAAGATATGCATATGTGTCTATTAAGGGAGCTATTTAAGTAATTCAAGTATTTTAAGAAAAGAGTGAATGATGATGATGGCAGTGGCTGCTGCCATCATGCCAGCTGCAACAGGGAAGCGCGGCTGGGGCTGCACACTCCATGGAGCCATTGGGAGCCCTGCCCCTTCTGAGTTGGGACAGGAGCTCCCCTGCCACTGCAGCTGCCCAAACCGCAGCTGCAGACCCAGGCCTCCTTCTCTATGCAGCAAGCGGAAGCCCCGCCTTCCTGGGTGGGGCCACAGCCACCCAAATTACAGCTGTGGATCTGAGACTCCCTGTGCTCTTGGGGGAGCTGGAAACAGGCAGGATCTGCCTTCCTGGGTGCAGCTGTAGCCATGGCACCCTCAGCTGCAGACCTGGGCCTCTTGTTCCAGGAGGCAGGGAGGAGCTGGGGACAAGTGGGAGCCCTGTCTCTTCCAAGGTGGCCAGGTAGGAGCTCCTGGGTGGAGCTGCGGCTGTCCTCCCAGGTGCAGGACCCTGGCATCTCTGCAGCCTGCACCTTCGGGCACCCCTTGCTGTCCCTGCAGGCTCACGTATCCGCTCCTACTATCTGGCCTCTCTCCACTCGCAGCATCCTCTCCAATTTCGGAGTGGGGCTGGGGCTAAGCCCCAGGGCCATGAATGGCAACAGGTGGCAGACAGAGTCCTGGGCAGAAGGGGGCAGAGTCCCCAGTAAGGCCCCACCCTTAGGCCAGGGAGGGCCTGAAGACTGGGGCTGGGCTTCCAGTCCCAAGGACTGGAGTGGGATCTCGTGGTGCCTCTTCTGGACCCACTCATGTCTGCCCATGGACCAATCTGCACACACTTACTCCCTTCTGAGGTGCATAAAGGCCCCGGGCTCAGCCAGAGCAGGGCAGAGGATGGCCAGAGGATGAGGAGAGCAGAGGATAGGGAGACTGATGGAGTACCCTCTCCCCTGATAGCTGGAGGAGATGGAATGTGCAGCTGCAGAGAGTAGTACACTTTCTGCTGAGAGCAGCAGCTGCAGTGGCGAGCTTCAGAGACTTGCAGTGACATCTGAATTACTTGCCTGTAGAGAGGAGCCACCTTCTCCAGGGCCTCCACACTACTGAGAGCTGAACACTCAAGAGGAGAACCTGCCTACAGGGAGGAGCTACCCACTCCTTTGAGCTGTTCTAACACTAAATAACTCCCCTTCTTCACCCTTCGCTAGTCTGTGTACGTCATTCTTCCCGGACACAGGACAAGAACTCAGGCAAAGGCACTGTGGCCACAGAGGTTTCCAGCTAGAAAAATCGACACCTTAGTGATCCTGTAACAATGAGTAGAAAAATGAAAGCTATATGGATCAATTGAAATTTTTGGAAGCAGAAGTGCAATATTTAAATTAAATTTTTATTGACTAGAATGACAGCAAAACAGAAGCCAAAGGAAAAAAACATCAGTGAATAAATGAACCACAGGGGGGGACTAAAAGACTGAAAAATAATGAGTCTCAATGAATTGTGGGAGTACTTTAAGTGTTCTTTAACAAGTGTGATTGGATTCAAATAATGAGGATATGGTACAACAGATAAAATGTTTGAAGAAATAATAACTGAATACAATAAATCCACACAAGAAGTTTGATGACCCTCTAGCAAGAATACCCAAACACACACACATGAATAAAACACAAGGCACATCATCAATGTGCTGAAACTAATGATAAAGAAAATATCTGAAAAGCAACAAGAGGAAAATTAAGACACATTTTATACAGAAGAAAAATAAAAGAATGACAATGATGTTTCAGAAAATATGAATGTATGGCAACACCATCTTTAAAGTGCAGAAGAAAAAAAACAGTTATCAACTTATAATTCTGTATTTCACAAAAATCTCTATCAAAATGAAGAGGAAATAAAGACTTTCTAGACTTTAACAAAAGGTTTAAACAAGCTGAATTTTACAAATGTTTAGGCAGAAGCAAATTAATATCAGATAAAAGTTTAGATTTACACATGGAATTAGGAACACTGAGAATAGTATGCATCTAAAAATTAAACGATTTTCTCATCTTCCTGTTGCTTTTAAAAAACAATTGACTGTTAAAGCAAAAATAATAATAAAATACTTTTAGATTTTTTTAACCTAAGCAGAAATAATGAGTCTAACATTAAAGTCTAAAGAAGCTAAAATAAAGATCAAATTAAATTCAAAGAAAGTCGAAGGAAATAAATAGGAAAAAAGTAGAAATCAATGAAATAGAAAACACAGAGCAGTAGAGAAAATCAAAGAAGTCAGTGGCTGATTAGTTGGAAAACTCAATAAAATTAATAAACCTGTGGCAAGACTGCGATAAAGACAAAAATAAACACGCAAATTTCAAAAACAGGAAAAATGGAGAAATTACAGATTTTACAGATATGAAAGGAATGGTAAGAAAATGTCATGTAAAATTATTACAGTAAATGTGACAACTTGGATGAGATGAAAAATTTTTTTGAAACCTAAAAATTATTGTTATCAGGCAGGTGTAATGGATTACACCTATAATCCTAACACACTGAAAGGCCATAGCAGGAGGAACACTGGAGCCCAGGAGTTTCAGACCAGCCAGGGCAACCTAGTGAAACCCTGTTGACGGTGGTGGCAGCCCGTCTGGATCAGCTGCTGTGGGGATGCCAGCTGCAGTGGGGGAGGCATGGCTGGGGCTTTGTACCCTGTGGAGCCAGAAAGAGCTGGGGACAGGTGGGAGCCCTGCTCCCTAGCAAGTTGGTGTGGAAGGAGCCCTGTGCCCCTGGGTGCAGCTGCGGTCACGCAGCTGCAGCTCCAGACCTGGGCATCTCTGTACTCTTGGGGGCCTGGGAAGACCCCCTATTCCTACAAGCTCAGAAGTGCCTGCTGCTGCTCTCTACCTTCTCCCCACTCCTGGCCCTTACTCCAATTTCGGAGCAAAATTGTGGCTGAGCCTGGGCATTGTCACAACCTGGCCGGGTGTGTGCATGCTGTGGCATTGCTGACACACCAGCCCCCATCACTGTCTCATCCCCTTCAAACTTTGGGTACTGAGGAGTGTGGGATGTAGTCTGGTTGTGGGGGCAGCTTGGCAAGGGCCTGTAGGTGCCCATCAGTGCAAACAGCCTGGATTCCATGGATGCCATGTTGATATCAGGAGGCAGACAGTTCCTGGGCAGAAAGGTGCAGGTCCCCAGTGAAACCTCAACTTCAAGCCAGGGGTGGTCTGAAACCTGGGGGCCTGGCTGCCAGTTCTGGGTAGAGTCCACAGCTGGAGTGAGAACTTATGGTGCTTTTTCTGGACCTGCCTGTGGACCAATCAGCATGCACTTCCTCCTTTCTGAGCTCATAGAAAGTTCTGGACTCAGCCAGACTCACACAGACTTTGCACTACCAGCTGCGGGAAGGAGCTACCCACTTTAGGTCTCCTCAACTCATTGGGATGACCTGCCTATGGAAAGGAGCTACCCACTCACGGTCTCCTCTTTGCTGAGAGCTGGATACTCTTTTGTCTAACCTGCCTTTGAATAGGAGCTGTCCACTCTCCGTCTCCTGATAGCTGTTCTGTTGCACAATAAAGCTGTTCTCCACCTTGCTCATCCTCCGGTTGTTCACATACCTCATTCTTCCTGGATGCAGGACAAGAACTCAGGACCTACCAAATGGTAAGATTGAAAGAGCTGTAACAAAAATGGCTGAAATACCCACCCCACTCACCAGGTTGTGGGCACTGAGAAGAGAATAGAGAAGGAAATAAGAGAATAGAGAAAGAGAAGAGCTGCAGCCCTTTGGGGTGCCCAGACCTAGGAGCTCCCTGAGCTAGGGCTGTGACACCTTCTTTGGAGCCCTGCAGTTTCTGAAATCTCCAATCTTTTGGGCACCACTCCATTCCCCAGTGCCCACAGTGTAAGCTGCTTGCAGTACACCTGGTCCAGCCAGAACCTCGCAAGGAGCTGGTGCCTATGCCAGCACCTGAAGCTGCCTGTCCCACCGCAGCTGGCACACCTGGCTGTGCACAGTGGCAGAGTGGCTAGTGCTCACTCTCACACCCCTTAGTGCCCTGTACCTGGCTAATACCTTGACAGGCATGGAATCTGGGCTGGTAGCACAAGCTGAGTGCAGCCTGCTGGGCCAAGTGGGCAGAACGAGCCCAGCAAGCCTGAGCAAAACTCAGGCAAAGGTGACACTGGCCACAGAGGTTTTGAGCTGGAAAAGTGATATTATAATGATCCTGTGACACTGTCTCTACAAAAAAAAATAAAAAAAATTAAGCATGGTGATACACGCCTATAATCCCAGCTACTTGGGACGGTGAAGCAGAAGGATCACTTGAGTCCGGGAGTTTGAGGCTGCAGTGAGTGAGCTGATTGTGCCACTGCACTCCAGCCTGGGCAACAGAGTGAGATCCTGATGCAAAAAAAAAAAAAAAAAAAGAAAAGAAAAGAAATTACTAGGGTATCAAAATTTACTTCAGAAGGCATAGAATATTTGAATAGCCCTATATCTAATAAATTGTAAGAAAATTCTAAGCTTTAATGGTTTCACCCATGAATTCTAACAAACATGGGAGAATGAAATAATGCTAGTGTGACATACCTTTCTCAGAAAGTAAAAGAGAAGGAATGAACACTAACTGATTGTATGAGGCCAGAATTACTCAGACACACACTAGACAAAGATATTTGAAAAAAAGTAAACAACAGACCAAGATCAAACATGAAGAGTGATGCTGACATTATCATGAATATACTTAAAAAATTACATACAATAAAATATCAAAAAGGTAATACACCATGGACAAGCGAATTTTATCCTAAAATGCAGGCAGTTTAACTCTGAAAGTCAATGTAATTCACTAAATTAATAAAGAAAATCCACATGATCATCTCAGTAGGAAAAAATATTATTTGACAAAATTTAATGCACATTCGTGTTAATAACTCCCAGAAGCTAGGAAAAGAAGAGAATATTTGCCATCTGCTAAAACTGAATTATAAACATATCTACAGCTAACATTTTACTTAATGATAAAAAATAAATGCTTTCTACTTAAGAAAGAATGCAGGAGTTTTGTAACATAACACTTCTATAATACATTACCACAAATTTGGTGTCTAAAACAATACAAATCCATTATTTTACAGTCCAGGAAATCAGAAGTCTAAAATGGGTTTGGGGGTGGTGCTCCTTCTGAAGGCTCTTGGGGAGAGTCTGTTGCGTTGCCTTTTTCAGCTCTTAAATTCTGTCTGCATCCCGTGGTGCATGACCCCTTACTTCATTTTCAAAGAACAGCATGGCACCTCCTGCTTCTCGGACCTTCTGTCTCTCTCTTATAAGGAGCCTTATGATTAAATCAGGCCCACTTGGATAATCCAGGATAAACCTTCTATCTCAGAATCCTTAACTTGATCATATCTGCAAAGTCTCTTTTGAATATAAGGCATGTTGTTCACAGGATTTAGGGATTAGACTGTGGACATCTTTGGGGGCAATTTTTTATCTTACCAGAGCATGGATGTTCAGTCTTAACCACTTCTTGTCAATATTGCTCTGAATTCCCTAGCCTTTGCAAAAAAGTGAGAAATAAATAAATGCATTTATGTCTGTTTGTACATGATATAATGGTGAGCAGAGAATAGCCTGAGAGATCGATGAAAAAGCTACATAGTGGCAGGATGCACTATTTATGCATAAAAATAAATTATATTTTTATGTATTAAGAATATACAACCGAAAATTAAAATTGAGAAACAATAGACTTTTCAATAGTGTAAATTATCGACTCTTCAGAAATAAATTTAACAGAATATGTACAAGTCCTTTACACAGAAGACTATAAAATTTTGCTGAAGCAAGATAAAGAAGATCTAAATAAATTGAGAGCAATACCATGTTTTTAGATTATGAAACATTTAATTCTCCCCAAATTATATATTTAACTCAATTGCTGAAGCAAGTTAAAGAAGATCTAAATAAATTGAGAGCAATACCATGTTCTTAGATTCCAAAACATTTAATTGTCCCCAAATTATATATTTAACTCAATTCCAATAAAAATCCTAGAAAACTTTCTTGTAAAAATTGACAACCTATTTGTAAAATTAATGAGGAATTTGTAAAAAAAAATTAATAACAAATTTGTAATAGCCAAAGAAATTTTGACATAAAAGAATCACTATACCATCTGATTACCTTCCTAAATGGCTCTATTAATTAAACTATGTGTTTATATAAGAATAGATAATTGATTAATAAAACATAAATCTAATACCTGTACAGAAATGAGTATAGCAATAAATCATCATATATATGGTCAATTGATTGTCAATAAAATTGCCTAGATAATTCAATGAAGAAACTTTTTTAAAAACTATGTTAAAATTACTTGATATCTATATTCACAAAATGAACCTCAACTTTTGTCTTGAAATATATACAAAAATAAATGTAATCTATAAAAAGTAAATGATATACCTAAATGTAAGAACAAAAAAATCCAAGATTTCTAAATGAAAACAGAAGAAAGCATCTTTATGACTGTAAAGCAATGATTCCTAGATGATACACACAAGTCAAAGCTGTAAAGGAGAAAGTGAATTAATCGAACTTCATCAAAATTTAAAACTTTTGATTTTGTTAGGCAATGATAAGAATATAAAAAGGCAAGCCCAGACTGGGAGAAAATATTTGCAGATCATATATCTAACAAAGGATTTGTATGTAGAACATATAAATATTCTTATAATCTAATATTAAGACAACATAAAACCCAATAAATAAAAAATAGACAAGTGATTTGAACACACTTCAGAAAATAAGTATGTTTTAACCAAAATCTGACACCACAGCATAGGTTAAACTAGATAAATTTAGATAAGTTAAGAAACAGAACTTGCAAGATTTATTATTCTTGCTTTAACTTTCTAATATTTCTTAGCTTTAAAATTGTTTTTTTAAATAATATTTGAATGTAAAAACCAAATTGAAATTATTTGCTGTTGACCACAACTATTCAGTGATAATGTTGTTAGGAAGATTATATTGCTCATCTATAGTCATGGTGCTTGAAATCAGCAAAATTTCTAAGTAAAAGCAAATGGCCATTTACAAATACAGTCTGCAAAGTTATAGTACACAATGCTCATGCTTTACATTCTAACCCAAGAGAAACCTAAATTAAGCACCAGCATTTTAAATATATGTAGAAATTGAAGGCTTATAAAAATAGAATTGCAATCCTTTCATAAAAGCCAATAATTTATTCTATAGCTTTCTAAGATGATAAGAAAATTGTAGCTATTCTCCAAAATAACTCTAATCCACCATGTGGAAACGGAAAGTTTCAAAGAAAAGGTTGACCCAATATTTTCATCTTTGTAGAAAGAATGAAGTTATTTGGGTATCACAGAAACTAATGAGAAGGCAGATTCTGGTTCAAGAGAAAATGATTTATCATTTGACTTCAATATTTCAGAATAGATACCCTATCTTTGATGGAATAATTAAATGAGATTTGATGTCATGACAAAATGTGTTCCCAACTTATTTATATTAAAATAATTGCTATAAAATTTTAAGTTGAAAACTTGCTGCATTGATGCAAGTGATCTAGTCAAATTATTCAAGTTTTCTCTGTTATCTTCTGTTTAATTTCTTTTTTGGAGACAAGACTTCAAAAGGTAATGGATTATAAGGGTAATTATAATTACAGAATAACAATGTCAATTATATCTTTCAACTGGAAGACACTCTATTTCCCTTCCATTTGTTAAATTTCACAAAAGAACAAACTTGTATAGCTCAAACAATACTTGAATGAACAGTAATTGAATTTCATGCCCCATCAGCCAGTCAAATTTAAGAATATTCCCCATTATTGTCACAGAGCACAAAGCATAGATTTCATTATATTCAATACAGAACAATGTCCTTTGGAGCTGCTGACCTTCTGAGCTTTGAGAGACTGAAAAAGGACAAATACCTTTTACAATAAGTAAATCTTCTGATGTTTCATCTAACAAAAGCTGCTGGTAGAATTAAACTCCACGCTAGCATTCACCCTTCCCACACATAACATTAAAAACTAAAGGTAAATACCTGTATATTTCCAGCATTAACAGTAATATGCAGGTAAAACAGTAATGCTTTAACTCAACTCTTGCACCTTCCAGATATGTATGTGTGGGCATGTGTGTGTGTGTGTGTGTGTGTGTGAGACAGAGATAGAGAGATTGGAGAGAGGTCACATTAGCTTCAGTCCTCTTCTGCTGGGTTCACATAGTAAGGGAAATACTTGCCTTAGCCCTGACAAAGCCTGCTGGAGCAGAGGGCAGGAGCAAGTCAAGGTCAGAGAGCCATGAAGGCTCAGGAAGTGGGGGAGCACTGATTGGAATTTACAGCCTGGATCCCTGTAGATAAAAGAAACCAATTTTAGTGACTATGCCCAAGGGGGTATTGCAAATGTCATGCCTCCTATATGTAGAGAAGTTTCTGTAACTGAGCACTTACTTGTAAGACAGCAGGTGCAGCAGGCATGGTGGTCTTTAGGTTAGATGAATGCAGATAGCTCCAATCCACATTCTCACTACCACACATCTCCATCTCAGTGCTCCAACAAGCTGTAGTCTCTATGATTTCCTCATAACTAAGAACTTCAAAGCTTTATACCCTTAGACCTATAGTCTCCTTTGCTTGGGATGCTTTCCCCCATCTTTACAAGATAGCTTCAAAATCTAGTTAATTGTTCGTTCTTATAAAGGCACAAGTAAGTGCTCCCAAAAACAGAACTGGTCATTCTCTCTCCGTGCCCTTATGTATACTGTATATTTAATTTGTCTGGTAAAATCTCTGCATCAACAAGATACAACTTACTTCAAGACTGTTTTGAAAAGGAAACCTTATTTGTCATTCTGATAGAGGCAATTTAAGTCTTAATTAGGTGTCATTTATAAAGTATTTCACATTGAGACCTTTCCAAACAAACAAAAAAATCTGATTTAAAATTTACTTTGTAGACTAAATTCTCAAGGACTTTGCAAAAAACCCACTGTTCTTTGTAGTTTTGATTGCTGATATATGCAAATAGTTGTACAATTATGTAGCATTTGTTGTGTTGCCCGGTTGATTGCTTTAGACTCCAATTATCATTCTATATTCGTATCCTCTCCTCTCAGAATCTGGAATCTATTGCTGCTGTGCCTTATGGTATCTATCTTGGATGTGTATTGTGTTTTCCAAAATGCTTATAGCTAAGTAAATATATTTCTTTTATTTGAAGACTTACTTTGTTTTGTAAAACATTTCTCTGAGATAGCACCTATGTTCCCTAGGTCTTTGAATTCTTTTTGTTTTTTTGAAGTTTTTTTTATTGTACTTTAAGTTTTAGGATACATGTGCACAATGTGCAGGTTTGTTACATATGTATCCATGTGCCATGTTGGTGTGCTGCACCCATTAACTCGTCATTTAGCATTAGGTGTATCTCCTAATGCTATCCCGCCCCCCTCCCCCCACCCCACAACAGTCCCCAGAGTGTGATGTTCACCGTCCTGTGTCCATGTGTTCTCATTGTTCAATTCCCACCTATGAGTGAGAACATGCGGTGTTTGGTTTTTTGTCCTTGTGATAGTTTACTGAGAATGATGATTTTCAGTTTCATCCATGTCCCTACAAAGGACACGAACTCATCATTTTTTATGGCTGCATAGTATTCCATGGTGTATATGTGCCACATTTTCTTAATCCAGTCTATCGTTGTTAGACATTTGGGTTGGTTCCAAGTCTTTGCTATTGTGAATAGTGCCACAATAAACATACGTGTGCATGTGGCTTTATAGCAGCATGATTTATAGTCCTTTGGGCATATACCCAGTAATGGGATGGCTGGGTCAAATGGTATTTCTAGTTCTAGATCCCTGAGGAATTGCCACACTGACTTCCACAATGGTTGAACTAGTTTACAGTCCCACCAACAGTGTAAAAGTGTTCCTATTTCTCCACATCCTCTCCAGCACCTGTTGTTTCCTGACTTTTTAATGATGGCCATTCTAACTGGTGTGAGATGATACCTCATTGTGGTTTTGATTTGCATTTCTCTGATGGCCAGTGATGATGAGCATTTTTTCATGTGCTTTTTGGCTGCATAAATGTCTTCTTTTGAGAAGTGTCTGTTCATGTCCTCTACCCAATTTTGATGGGGTTGTTTGTTTTTTTCTTGTAAATTTGTTTGAGTTCATTGTAGATTCTGGATATTAGCCTTTTGTCAGATGAGTAGGTTGCAAAAATTTTCTCCCATTCTGTAGGTTGCCTGCTCACTCTGATGATAGTTTATTTTGCTGTGCAGAAGCTCTTTAGTTTAATTAGATCCCATTCATCAATTTTGGCTTTTGTTGCCATTGCTTTTGGTGTTTTAGACATGAAGTCTTGCCCATGCTTATGTCCTGAATGGTAATGCCTAGGTTTCCTTCTAGGGTTTTTATGGTTTTAGGTCTAACATGTAAGTCTTTAATCCATCTTGAATTAATTTTTGTATAAGGTGTAAGGAAGGGATCCAGTTTCAGCTTTCTACATATGGCTAGCCAGTTTTCCCAGCACCATTTATTAAATAGGGAATCCTTTCCCCATTGCTTGTTTTTGTCAGGTTTGTCACAGATCAGATAGTTGTAGATATGTGGCATTATTTCTGAGGGCTCTGTTCTGTTCCATTGATCTATATCTCTGTTTTGGTACCAGTACCATGCTGTTTTGGTTACTGTAGCCTTCTAGTATAGTTTGAGGTCAGGAAGCGTGATGCCTCCAGCTTTGTTCTTTTGGCTTAGGATTGACTTGGCAATGTGGGCTCTTTTTTGGTTCCATATGAACTTCGAAGTAGTTTTTTCCAATTCTGTGAAGAGAGTCATTGGTAGCTTGATGGGGATGGCATTGAATCTATAAATTACCTTGCACAGTATGGCCATTTTCATGATATTGATTCTTCCAACCCATGAGCATGGAATGTTCTTCCATTTGTTTGTATCCTCTTTGATTTCATTGAGCAGTGGTTTGTAGTTCTCCTTGAAGAGGTCCTTCACATCCCTTGTAAGTTGGATTCCTAGGTATTTTATTCTCTTTGAAGCAATTGTGAATGGTAGTTCCTTCATGAATTCTTTGAAGATTTTAAAGGTAGCTATGTTTGTTACCAACTGTGAAGGGCCTAGCTTTGTTATGAACATATCTATTTAAAAAGAATGAATTTTTGAAGTCATAGAAGAAGCTTGATGCTGTTTATTTTGTCCATGCTGAAAAGTTAGAAGAAACAAATATTTATAAGGCTGACAAAGCCAACATATAGGGAAAGAAAACTATAAATGTTTTGAGGACATTATTAGTTGAACACTATCCTGAGATTTACTTTTAGAAAGCTTATTCACATCAATCAGAAGTCAGAAATTTCAATTAAGGAAATGTGGAAAACAGATTTTATTCATTCACAATTTTTTATTTGTATTTTAGCATATTTAAATGTAACAAGTACCAAAATACTGCTATTTATTGATCATTTTAATTATTATTGAAAGATATTTATTTTGAAATCTGGTGGAAGATATGATAAGTCATGAGGGCATTTAAAGAAAGAAAGTATAAAATATGATATAAAGAAGTGATGAAATGGATGTGTCCTTGTAAAATAGAGGCACATTTTCAGTTATATAACAAATTAAAATCATCAATTTATCACCACATATATGTTACATGTTACATTAGCTGTTATTTTTATACTGTAATGAAAATCCCCAAAATAGATAATATACCTATTTCCTCCTATATATGGGCATAGAGAAGAAAGTACTATTTAATTTGATATGAAATGCTGCCTTTAGGAAGTTATTGTAAATGTAAGCATGAATATAGGATAAGCACTAAGGTGCTCTTTCTAGTAAAACTGAGACGTCTTGGATGAGGGAAGTCCCTTAGATCTGCTGATAAATGTGACTCTTAAGTAGCTTCAAGAGAGGCTAATGGCTCCCCCCCAGACTCTTAGCTTACCTTTCAGTTTCAGTGAGGCCCACGTTCAAGACACCTGGTTCAAGTGTGGAAGTGATGTCTGCCACCTCAGGCACCAGCGTAAGACCTCTACCTGTTCACCCATTCCTCCTCTTCCCTTTCTGCAGCATTGTAGGGCCTGCATGCTGAAGGCAGTGGGTTCACAAATTGGACTGAATTTGGATCACTAATTCATTTTGGAGGAAAGTTGCCAAGGAGGCTGCCAAAATTTACCCCACTGCATGCCTTTTTTTGAGTCAGGGTCTTGCTCTGTCACCCAGACTGGAGTGCTGTCGTGCAATTTTAGATCACTGTGGCCTCAAAATCCTGGGCTTAAAATCCATCCCACCTCTGCTACCCACCCTCTATGTCTCCCAACTCCCCTACCCCTGCCCCAGTAGCTGAGACTACAGGTGAGCCCCAGCATGCCTAGTTGGTTTAAATTTTTTCTTTTGTAGAGATGAGTCTCCCTAAATTGCCCAGGTTGGTCTTGAAATCCTGGGCTCTAGTGATCCCTCCACCTCAGCCTCCCAAAGTGTTGGGATTACAGGCCTGAATCACTGCACCTGGCCTTCACTGAGTTTTGATGACAGTAAGAAATAAACCTCTGTTTTGTTAAGCTACTGAGATTTTTGGGGTGTGTTGCAGTAGCTAAATTTATTAGCCTGACTAAAAAGGAAAGTTTTGACATATGTCTAAGAGTCACAAGCTCCTATAAATATATGTGCTGTTTTTGACGTTTTTATTTCCCCTTTTAATTTTTGGAAGAGAAAAATGAACAAAACAAAACCATTGGCTGGCATGTTCTTTGATCTAACTAGACCTATCTTTTCCCATTCTTCTAGAGAGAACCTAGCGAGAGAATTGCATCTATTTACCCAATGCTGGCAACCCAATCCTGGCTTACTTGTGAAAGATGATTGAATGAACTGTCTGTGGACACTCGTTGTCACACTTGAATAGGGCACTCTATGGAGCCCAATTTGTGGCCTTCAGAGGAGCTTTTGGGGTCAGTCACTCTTCAGCATCATTAGAGAAGGCTCACAGTATTCTCCAGGGCACCAAGCTTTCTCTTGCTGAGACTGCATGGAGCCCCCGATCCCCACAGCTCTTCTGTAGGCATCAGCTCAAGAGCGCCACAGAGTTTTGATTTCTGTAAGAGGACATCTATTTATGTATCTGCCTTCAGATACATAAATGTGAGGTTCTGCCAAAGAACTTGCATTATCCTTAGGGATCTCTTTGGGTAAAGCATCATAACGCTAGGATGAGGCCTGTTATTTATACCTGATCTCATTTTTTGGCAAGTCAGATTAACAGCATAAGAGGAGATTTCCATGACCTCCAAAAGCCAGGCCAGCTGAAGTCTATCATTAAATTAGAGATAAAAGTCTGTATAATCTCAAAATATAAAAGCAGACATTTTAGGCCGGGTGTGGTGGCTCACGCCTGTAATCCCAGCACTTTGGGAGGCCAAGGCGGTTGGGTCACAAGATCAGGAGATCGAGACCATCCTGGCTAACATGGTGAAACCCCGTCTCTACTAAAAATACAAACATTAGCCGGGCGTGGTGGCAGGCGCCTGTAGTCCCAGCTACTAGGGAGGCTGAGGCAGGAGAATGGCATAAACCTGGGAGGCAGAGCTTGCAGTGAGCCGAGATCTCACCACTGCACTCCAACCTGGGCAACAGAGTGAGACTCCGTCTCAAAAAAACAAACAAACAAAAAACAAAAACAGACATTCTATTCTTATTTAGGCCAATATATAATACTTTTTTTTTATTGATTTTTAGAGAAAAGGCTGTGAGGCCTTAGGTAAAAAATAGGGAACATGCAAAGATAAGCCTTATAAAGTATATCTTGTTTCAAAGGATAACTTCTGAGATTTCATACATTTTGACCAATGGAATCCTCAGAGTAATAGGATCCTTCCAGTACAGAGCTATGTATGTATGTATGTATGTATGTATGTATATTTATGTATGTATGTATGTATGTATGTATCTACCTACCTACCTATCACGTATCTTTTTAATATATCTAGATTTTTCTTAAACTCAGGACTTCATAGATTCAATAATTTGTTGAAGAAGACTTCAGATAATTCTCAGTTGGGAACATCCCAATTTTCTTTCATGAACAACTGAGGATAGCCATTAACCAACATGCATTCTTTTTAATTTGAACTCACCAAGTTTCCTGCCCTGATGCAATAGGGACCCTAGAACAGGTTTTTTGAGCAAATACGTAAGCAACAAAATAAAACTGAATGTGCCCTAAATCCAGGCTCAACGACCATTTTTAAATTATCCAATTTCTGTGGGAAAAAAACTCCTTGTCTGTGGTTCAGGGGGAGAAAAAAAGTTAGTGCCCGGCTTTATAAAGGAAGTGCAGTGCTTTTTTTTTTTTTAACCAGAAGTGCTCTATGTTATATTTATTTCTACAGGAGGGGAATTCCACACTCTGGCATCTCAAACTCCTCTCAGCTACTGAAAAATTCACTTACTTCTTGGAGTCCAGACTTTGAAATAAACCATAGCATAGTACCTCCTGAGAAAAAGCATTAAAATTAAAAATACACCCTGTAGCTGCTGACAGTAGCATCTGCTCGAGAGTACAAATTAAATACCTCAGAATAAAAGCCCATAAATCTATAATATTACTGCACTTATGAAAAGATGTAGTACTAGGGATATACGGTCTAGAAGAAGACATAAACTCACTGAAATGACCAAGATTTAAAACACTAACATGCAATCATTCATGAGCTAATAAATATCAAGACTGAATTTGAAAAAACACAGTTTCGGATGAATGGAGACTAAAAAGACGTAACAACCAAAGTCAAGGTGTATGATATATAGGGATATAGATATATATTAATTTGTATGTTAGAAGGGTGATAGTGAGTTTATTGACAAAATTTGAATAAGGTCTATAGCTTTGATCATGATACTTGATCATTGTTAATACCCCGATTTTGATAATTTGGTGTGGATTGTATAGCATACGCTGAAGAATTTAGGGCTAAAAAGGGATTATATCTGAAATTCACTTTCAAGTAGTTCAAAAAATAATATTAATAATATGTATAAAAGTTACTTTCTGTTATATACATATATAGTATGAATGTAAATATGAGCTGAAGAATTCTAGAGCAAACATATTAAAATGTAAACATTTAGGGAATCTGAGTGAAAGGAATATTATAAATCTTTGCACTATTTTTCTAACTTTTCTGTTCATCTAAAATCATGTTAAAATAAAAAGGTAAAAAGAGTAGAAAATTCAGCAGAGCTGTAATTGTGCTCTCAAGGTAACTGTTACTGATGGTTTCAAGAATGTGAAATATAATATGGTATGAAGGGATACTCGAAAGCAACTGACATAGGATTAAAATGTTTATGCTTATCTACATAGTGTTCTGGGTTGAAGATAAAAATAATTGAAAAGGAATGTCACAGAATATAGAGTTTAAGGAATACTGCTGTCAATACAAGTCAAGCATATTGACTCTTTAGGAGAAGAAGGAAATTGTGTGATAAAAAAGAGGCATGTAGGTTCAAAAGATGGAATAATTTCTGAAGATGAAAAAGACTTAAATTTCTATAAAGGCTGATGAACTCTGTATTAGTTTGTACGGGCTTCCATACAAAGAACCACAGACTCAGCTTAAACAATAGCAATCTATTTTATCACAGTTCTGGAGGCTTTGAAGTCCAAGGTCAGATTATTGGCAAGGTTGTTTCTTTTGAGACCTGTCTCCTTGGCTTGCAGACTATCATCTTCTCCCTGTGTCTTCACATAGTCTTCTCTCTGTGTGTGTCTGTGTCCTAATTTCCTCTCATGATTAAGACAGCAGATATATTTCATTAGTGCCCACCCTAATGACCTCATTTCACCTTAATTACCTCTTAAAAGTACCCATCTCCAAATTTGGTCACATTCTAAGATACTGAGAGTTAGGACTTCAATATATGATTTTGGCAGGGACACAATTCAACCCATACCAAAATCTGTTGATGCACTCTTTCCTTTAAAGAGGAAGAAGTGGAAGTTATAGGAAAAAGAAGGAAAGTGTGAGGGAATGAGATCCTTAAACAGATAGGATGAAATGAGACTGAGAAGAGGATCAGCCACAGATGAGTGATACTGCTTTTGGTAATAGGAGGGCTTTAAACCCAGACAGACGCAGACGTGTCTAAGCTTAGAGAGAAATTGGTCTGATGGCTTCTATCTTTGCGGGGCGATGAAGTATGGTAGTTGTTGGGGTGGAGTTTTAAGGATGATTCACTGAATGGAAGAAGCCAGAAAACCACAAAAAGGAAGTTGAGAATATTGTTAAGAGAGTGTCTGAAGTAACGACCATCAAACCTATGCTGGGTAGAGAAGGGACTAAGATAGGAAGAAGTTAATGGGAAAAAATTAATACAGGTGTCACATCTCTAGAGGTCTCAAGATTTAGGACTGATTAACTTGAAAAATATAAACCTAAGAGATGATGATTGTTTTTTAAGTATTAGTTAAATTTGTCAGTGTTTTATCTTCCCCTAATATCATTTAACTCTCTACATAAGAAAGTTGTTTATTCTCTTCTAGAGGCCGATACAATCACCTAGTACATTCTATCACACAGGTGAAGTTAATTTGTAGCATAAAACAAATATACTCACCATCTGATGATGTAAGATGTTGCCCTTCGGATTAAGAATATACTACTTATCTTGAAGGAATAGAACTGGGGGCTAAAGTGCCCATGACTAATGATTAGAGAATTGCTGCTAAAAATGGATAGATTGTGGAGTGAACTTAGAAGTGGAGGGCAGAAAAGAATAATGCTGGGAGAAATGTGTGGAAAAAAAAAGTGACAGAGTAGGCGAAGTCTTATGTACAAAGGCACCAAGGTGAACAAATTGAGAACCAAAAAGAGTGATCACAATTACGATAGAGTTAATGTCTGTTTTAAATCTGCTTCATGTGTTTAAAAATGTTTATCATTCCCTGTAGCATAAATTAGTACTGAACTGTTATGCAAGTCTTTAAAAAAGTTATGTCTTTTAAAGCAGAAAAGTAACTGGTGAATTTATTATTATTTTTTCGAAAATCAAGTCTTTGTTTTCCGAAAGCATTACAGCTAATATTACAGTAATGTGGTACAAAAATCACATTGATTATCCATCGCTCCTACCACTTGCACCTATTGCTCACTCGTGCTGTTGTAAATTCAGGTTGAGATGTAAATTCAGAAGCTCTGCCTGTCTAGGAATGTAGAATCTCCTTTCACCCACTGATTTAGCAACTCAGATCCTGCTTTTATGGACTTATAATTTTAAAAAAGTAAGCTATTTTCTTGATTTAAACAACAGAATGAATTAAATTGTACAAGCTCGTGCTTACTCTGGAGCCTTCCCATCCCAAAAAGTTTTCCTGTCATATTTTACACCTTCCTTCAAATCTCTTTTTTCTTGTATTTTCTCTGATACCTTTCCTCAGCCTTCCTGAAATTCAAGGGTTCTTCAAATTTGACTGCTGATATGAACATAATCAATTGAATACTACAAGTGCAACTGATGATAGGAGCATACTCAATTGACATCTTTATTTGTATGCAATCTTTCCCTTCACTGGTTACCTCCACCAATTGTCTTTCTTTTTTGCTTATTAAAAATTGAAAAGTCAAAGGAATTAATTTGCATTGCTTCTTAAAACAAATGCAATTTTCTTCAAGTCTTTGCTACTAGTTCTTTTTATAAAAAAGGAACACAACAACCCACGCTTCACCTACAAAATAAGGCTTGGTTCTACCATTCTCAGGAAACATTTTGTAATTTTATCTTCCATTTTATTTGAGTTGTCCTCTCTACTGTCATCATGTTATTATTATATTATTCAATATGCACAATAAATTGTTACCAATTCCATCCCTGAAATACATATATCTATCAGGTAAATATGATACATTCAGACGGAACCCATTCTCCACATTTTGCCTCATAATTGTGAGCTTTCTTTTGTGTCTTTTCTTATTTAATTTTTTTTCTCAAAGCAAAAGAAAATGACTGTTTACTACAGTTGAGATGGTGTTTTCTTTACCCAAACACATAATTAAAGACATGATTACCCAGTTCTCATCACCTCTATAAAATGTCTGGGTGTAAGAAGTATTATTTGATTTAGCATCTTAATAATATTATTATTATTATTTAGAGATGGGGATCCCACTATGTTTGCCCAGGCTGGAATGTATTAGCTACTCATGGGCCTGATTATTGTGCAATACAGCCTGAGACTCCTGGGCTCAAGCTGTACTCCTGCTTCAGCCTCCTGAGTAGCTGGGATTATAGTTCTCTACCGTACCTGGCTAATATCTTAATTTTTGATGGTTAGATTCCATTCATTTATTTGTTTAACAAATATTTAGGGAGGAGAATGGAAAATAGCCTGGACTGGGGACCTATTCTCTATTCTTTATCTCTTTTCTTAAAGTGTTCAATTTTTATCGTCAATAAAGATGATTTCTGAGAGACTGGCCACCTAGAATTTCCATATTTTAGTAGAGAATAAAAATTTTAGAATCAAGTTTCCTAATTTTCTTCTATAAGTCCTGTTGAGATATTGATAAGAAATAGCAAAAGCTCAGATTATTGGCATCCTTATGATATTGATTTTCCATTCATTAATGCATTATATGTGACTTTTACATAGGTTTTCTTAAACATTTTTCAGTCAAATTTCACACTTTTTCTCCTACAGGTCTTGCATATTGTTTTTAGATATTTTAAAATATGATAGTGATGTAATGTCTAGCATCTTTGCTGAAACCAGACTTTCAGTTCAAAACTGATACATGTAGTGATCACAGAAATTTTAATTACTTTGTCACTTAAAAAATTCTTCTTATGACCCACTATATGAGTTGCTATAGGTTTTTGAGGCATGCAATTTATCTACTTAAAGTCATTCCTTTGGGTATATACCCAGTAACCCTTTGGGTATATACCCAGTAATGGGATGGCTGGGTCAAATGGTATTTCTAATTCTAGATCCCTGAGGAATCGCCACACTGAATTCCACAATGGTTGAACTAGTTTACAGTCCCACCAACAGTGTAAAAGTGTTCCTATTTCTCCACATCCTCTCCAGCACCTGTTGTTTCCTGACTTTTTAATGATGGCCATTCTAACTGGTGTGAGATGGTATCTCATTGTGGTTTTGATTTGCATTTCTCTGATGGCCAGTGATGATGAGCATTTTTTCATGTGTCTTTTGGCTGCATAAATGTCTTCTTTTGAGCAGTGTCTGTTCATATCCTTCACCCACTTGTTGATGGGGTTGTTTGTTCTATACCCAAAGGATTATAAATCATGCTGCTATAAAGACACATGCACACGTATGTTTATTGTGGCACTTTCACAATAGCAAAGACCTGGAACCAACCCAAATGTCCAACAACGATAGACTGGATTAAGAAAATGTAGCACATATACACCATGGAATACTATGCAGCCATAAAAAATGATGAGTTCATGTCCTTTGTAGGGAAATGGATGAAGCTGGAAACCATCATTCTCAGCAAACTATCACAAGGACAAAAAAGCAAACACTGCATGTTCTCACTCATAGGTGGGAATTGAACAATGAGAACACATGGACACAGGAAGGGGAACATCACACACTGGGGCCTGATGTGGGGTGGGGGGAGGGGGGAGGGACAGCATTAGGAGATATATCTAATGTTAAATGATGTTAATGGGTGCAGCACACCAACATGGCACATGTATACATATGTAACAAACCGGCACATTGTGCGCATGTACCCTAAAACTTAAAATATAATAATAAAGTCATTGCTTTGCTCAGTGATTTATTGTTAATGGGTATTAAATATTGTCAGCTATTTTTATCCATTGAAAATTATATGACTTCTATATTTTACTCTGTTAATGTGATAATAATATCTGAGGATTTTTAAAGAAGATAAGACAAAATATTTTCCCTATTTTAAACAAGTCAGATAATTATGTGTTAATTATATATTGTCATATTACATGTCTTTTAGTGAGATTGGTTTATAGTTTTTAATCCATTTGAGTCCTTGGTTTGGTGTTGGTATCAAAGTTAGAGTTGTGATAATATAAATTCAACATTGTTTCTCCATCATGTAGGCTGTAAAGTAACTTGTTTAAAATTAGCGTTCCTTGACTTTTTTTCCTTGTGTTTTAGTAGTTTGTCAGTAAAACCCTATTCTCCAAGTATTTTTTGTAGTTACATATCTAATGTATCATTTTAGTTATTTAATACTTATAACTCATTCAAGCTTGTGTTCTTGTCAAGACAATTTTGTTTAATTTTTATGTGTAAATTGCCCATCTTATATAAATTGTCAAATTCATTGGCACAAGGTCATCATAATATTGTAGGATTATTTCTAATCACTGTTGACTAGTTGTGAGTTCTTTCATTTTACATTTTTAATTTTATTAATATATTTGTTTATATTTGAAATTTTGAAGTAGCTGAAATCTTTTTCTTTAACATGATTTCATAGATTTCAACCATATGATACCATTTCCAAATTAAAACAATTTTAAAGATTTTTTCCTGTTGAGGAGGCGAGCAAGATGATGAAATAGAGGGCTCCACTGATCATCCCCGCTGCAAAGACACCATTTAACATCTACCCAGAAAAGAATCACCTTCAGAAGAGCCAAAAATCAGGTGAACACTCAAAGTTCCTGGTTTTAACTTCATATCACTGAAAGAGACATCAAAGAGATAGTAAAAACAGTCCCGAATCGCTAATGCCACCCCTTTTCCACCCCTAGCACAGCAAAGGAATCAATCAACAGAGTGAAGAGACAACACAGAGAATGGGAAAAAATATTTGCAAACTACCCATCTGATAAGGGATTAATAACCAGAATATATAAGGATCTCAAACAACTCTATAATAAAAACTCTAATAATTTGATCAAAAAATGGGCAAAAGATTTGAATAGACATTTCTCAAAAGAAGATGCACAGATGGCAAACAGGCATATGAAAAGTACGCAACATCACTGATCCTCAGAGAGATGCAAATCAAAGCTGCACAAAGATATCATCTCATTTTACCTTACCCCAGTTTAAATGGCTCACATCCGAAAGACAGGCAATAAAAAATGCTGGTGGGGATGTAGAGAAAAGGGAATCCTCATACGCTGTTGGTGGGATGCAAATTAGTACAACCACTATGGAGAATAGTTTGGAAATTCCTCAGAAAACTAAAAATAGAGCTACCATATGATCCAGCTAACCTACTGCTGGGTATATACCCAAAAGAAAGGAAATCAGGGCCAGGTGCGGTGGCTCATGCCTGTAATCCCAGCACTTTGGGAGGCTGAGGCAGGCAGATCACGAGGTCAGGAGATCGAGACCATCCTGGCTAACACGGTGAAACCCCAGCTCTACTAAAAATGCAAAAAATTAGCCCGGCGTTGTGGCAGGCGCCTGTAGTCCCAGATACTCTGGAGGCTGAGGCAGGAGAATAATGTGAGCCTGGGAGGCAGAGCTTGCAGTGAGCAGAGATTGCGCCACTGCACTCCAGCCTGGGCAACAGAGCATGAATCTGTGTCAAAAAAAAAAAAAAAAAGGAAATCAGTATATTGAAGAAATATCTGCACTCCGATGTTTGTTGCAGCACTGTTCAAAATAGCTAAGATTTGGAAGCAACCTAGGTGTCCATCAATAGATGAATGGGCAAAGAACGTGTGGTTCATGTACATAATTGAATAAGAGAACAAAAAGAATGAGATCCTGTTATCTGTAACAACATGATAGAATTGGAGATCATGATATGTTAATGATAATGGAAATAATTACATTAAGTGAAATAAGCTAGGCACAGAATGACCAACATTGCATGTTCTCGTTTGTGGGACATAAAAATCAAAACATTTGAACTCATGGACAGAGAGAGTAGAAGGATGGTTACCAGGGGGGTAGGAAGGGTAGTGGGGAGCTGCGGGCATGGGGCAGGAGGTGGGGATGGTAAATGTGTACAAAATTAGAAATAATGAATAAGACCTAGTATTCGATAGTACAACAGGTGACTATAGTCAATAAAAATTGTACATTTTAAAAAAACCAAGAGTATAATTAGATTGTTGGAAAAATAAAGGATGATTCTTGAGGAAATGGATACCCTTTCTCCACGATGTGATTATTACACATTGCATCCCTGTGTCAAAGCATCTCATGTACCCTACAAATACTTACACTTACTATGTACCCACAAAAATTAAAAATTAAAATATTTAATAAACAACTTTAAAGATTCACTGGTAGTTCTGTTTTAAGTTAGGATACAGAAGGTCACGAAAAAATGTTGCTTCCACATTACAAAAGACCTAATAAACTGAAAAAAAATTCATTTTTTCCTTTAAAGAAATGAGAAAACTATGAAAACACACAGACACACATACACACAAGTCAAAAAAAAACCCTGAATTTTGGAGAGAAGCACATTCTCTTTATGTGTGCAAATACAGTTTACTTAATTTCAAGGGTATGAGTTCAGACAGGTTAGAGGAGTAGACCTATTACAGGGAGAGATAATTTGCTGGTTTAAAGAGACATGAGCCAAACTTTAACAATTCTGTGGGCTGGAGAGAATCTGGACAAGTCCCAAATACAAAACTAATCTTCCTTATCAGAAATTTGTTAAGTAAAGAGCAACTGTTTAACCAAATATTGACCAGCTATTTCACCAAATTAACTTGAATTCAATTACAGCTGTTATTATTAAAGAATTCAAATACAAAGCTTTCCTAAAGATTCTCAGATACTGAAAAAACAACATCTCTTTTAATATCATCACTATTAGTGATGGCAGCAGCGGCGCTAATCAGCTTCAGCAGGGGAGGCGTGGCTGGGGCTGCTGCTCTGCGGAGCTGACGTGTTTAGACCATGGGGGCAGATCTCATGAATGGCTTGGGCTATCCCCTTGGTGATCAGTGAGTTACCACTCTGAGTTCACACAAGAACTGGTCGTTTAAATGTTTGTGGCACCACCCCTCAGCTTCATTTCTGCTTTCACCATGTGACATGTCTGTCTGTCCCCACTTTGCCTTCTGCCATGATTGTAAGCTTCCTGAGGCCTCCCCAGAAGTCCAGTAGATGTCAGCGCCATGTTCCCCATAAAGCCAGCAGAACTGTGAGATAATTAAATCTCTTTTCTTTATAAATTACCCACTGTCAGGTATTTACAGCAATTCAAGAACGGCCTGAAATAGTACCATTATGAGTCAGGCACTGTGCTGAGGCAGAATTAAATATAAAAATAATAATAAATGAAGATACCTGGCCCCTACCTTGAAGGGAATTTATACCTAGGAATGGGCATCACATGTTCAAACACACAATTACAATGGATGGAACTTCATAGTACAAAGCATTCTAGTAGTGTAGGGAAATACAGCGTGCTCTACTGGTCGGGCTGGGCAAGGCTGCCTGGTGGGAAATATAAATGGGAATTGAGGCAGAGGTCAGATTTTGAAAGGCCACCTATGCTCGAATAAGGAGGTAAGCAGGTCTTATCCTGTTAATAAGGAGGCTAGAGGCATATGTGTTTTAGAAGGATTGCTGGATCATCAATATGGAGAAAAGCTGGAGGAGAGAGGAAAGGGAGTTAGGAAGTCCAGGTAATTTCTTGTTAGAAAGTCAGTATGTACCCTATATGGGGTACCCGTCTTCTCTTTTAAAAATAAAAAAAAAAAATAGTTTTACCAAATGTCCTTTTACCTTCTCTGACTTGTAGGGTACAATATTAGTATTTAGCTCTATAGCAAGCAGAGAATGGCTGTTGATGCCAATATCATGACACAAAAAGCCTAGTGTTGGTTTCATCATTAACTGTTATTGGAAAAGGAGTCAATAGAATGCTGTTGTATTTTTTTTTCCTAACACTGTTTTAGAAAACTTTCTGAAGAATCTTCTCTTTGGTGGACAATAGGAGACAAATTAGAACTGAGGAATCAATACCAGCAACCTGGAAGCAAAACTAAATCGTAATAAACAGCAACGAAGTGTAAGCCTTAAGAAAGAATAATTTTAGGGACTGTTAAATGAGTATATTTTGGGGAGAGGTAGTTAAAATATAACCTACAAAATAACATATTTTGTGAGGTTTTTTATTTTCAATTTTTCCTTTATCTTTAATGTATATTTTACTATTAATAGACAACAACCCTAAGCTTCATTTTTAATATTTTCTGTATATTTCGCCTTAGCTTTTCTCATAGTGCTTAAGAAATTCTTATTACAAATTTGACACACATTGCTGCGCTTGCCTCTATTTCAATAGAGAGAAAATTATCTTAGGCTATATATTGTGAAGTTAGCTCCTGCCTCAATATTTCAATAGAAAGAAAATTCTCGTAGACTATATACTGTGAAGTTAGCTCTATACAGTTAATAATATAATCTATAATAAACTTTCCATTAAATTAGAAATTTTCCCCTCAGAGTTCATTATCTATGAATTATGTCTTGCACTGTTGGTAGAATAAAGCATGTTATTCCGCTCTAAAGTTGTAGCTTGACTTTTCAGAACTGTTTAGTGATTCTGTGGCCAAACATACACGGCATCTAACCTTTAAGCAGGACATTTGAAGAACTGGATTCTTGCTACAATTGCAGAAAAACTCAGCTGAAGCCATGGTGAAACCAAATGTATGAAAATTGTAAGAGAACAGTAACTCTGAAAGAGAGTAATTGCTCTTTTTGAAACTTGGGTGAGTGCAAGTTTGGTCCAGTCAGTTCTCAAGGAGAAAAAAAAGAGATGAGGCTTGTGTAAAATTTATTACCAAATTACACAGAAGGAAAGAGCTGACTAGACTCAGTGGACTGTCAGAGTACTACTAAATGCAGAGTACCATGACAAAATAAGTATTGTCAGTTCTTATTATCTATTGGGTGCACGTACAATTATATTATTAACAGATAATACCCCTAAGTTTTATTTTTAATATTTTCTGAATATTTTTCCTTAGCTTTGTCTATAGTGCTTAAGAAAATTCCTCTACAATTTTTCTTCAAATTTTCATTCACCAGAATAAAACTTGAAGTATTGCTAAAAATGTAAAGTTTTATCCAGGCAAAAATAATTTTAAAAGGAATGACATGAAATTCTGAAATTAAAATCATATGTTCTAAATATTTCAAGTAAATTAATTTTTATTCCTCAACTTATATCATCTCTGAATATTTATATCTCTTATGGAATTTATCACAAGATATTTAAAAAGTGAAAAGAATTCTGTAGTCTTATATTTTGGACTGAAAGCAAATGATAATTTGCTATGCATTCTAAGTAAAAAAATCTCATATACATTTTAAATTTTAGATTAGGTTGATCTATATTGACAATCAGACTAACTTTCAGAATTCTTCAGCATTGAAGGATACTGGAGAGAAGAAACAGAAACAACAGAAGCAGCAAAAAAAAAGGATAGGAAACTTTTATTGCTATGCTAACATGCTATATGCCTAGCACTGTTCTAGCCGTTAAAATATGTTTTTGTGGTTTTTTTTTTTTTTTGCAACAACTCTGCCAGAAAATACCATTATTCTAAGTTTACATATGTAGAATCTGAGCCTCAGAATTAAGTACCTTTTGAAGGCCATCTCTTAATTTTAAAGTTGGGTTCAAGATTTCAGTCCAAATTAGTCTAGACCCATTCACACTTGCATTATATCACCAGTTTTGGGGAAGGGAAATTCACTGTGGGCTAGATGAAGCAAGCCAGGTAAAACTCATCAAAACAGCATGACGTAGTAATCCCCTCCAACTTCTTATTTGAAAAGCAGAGATTCTTACTGTCAGAGATTCAATTCTGAGGCTGAATTAATTCTTGTCTTTATTTTGAATGAGTCTTAACACATTATGTGCTAGGCATATGCTACAGGTCAGAAATACAGAATAAAACAAGTGCCTTTCCCAATTCTGAAAAAAAATCATATTTTTTTTGGAGGTATCACTTGGTATATGCTTATTAGTTACCATAACTCATTATGATCATAATGGTTTGAAGTTCTCTTTGGGAGGGTAGGGAAGGTAAAATTAACTGTAAGAGAGGTAGGGAAATGTCACAAATGTGTGAGAAGAGTATAACTGTTTCTGAAGTGTGAGTAAGTTGGTTGGGTAAGAAAAAGAGAAAAATGTATTCCAGACACTGGGAATAACCTGAACCAGGATATGCAGAAAAATATTTAACTGTTTAAACATGATTGATATCTGCTTTAAATAGGGAATAATTTTTTAATGATTTTTTTATCCAGAAATAAGTAAGTAATCCTTATGTGGCCTTTTACATACTGTAAATAAAAATACTTTCTTAAATGATTCCATTTTAAAGATTTTGCCAGGTACAGTGGCTCATGCCGGTAATCCCACCACTTTGGGAGGCTGAGGCAGGCAGATCACGAGGTCAAGAGACCGAAACCATCCTGGCCAACATTGTGAAACTCCGTCTCTACTAAAAATAAAAAATTAGCTGGGCGTGGTGGCACGTGCCTGTATTCCCAGTTACTTGGGAGGCTAAGGCAGAAGAATCGCTTGAACCTGGGAGGCAGAGGTTGAAGTGAGCCGAGATCATGCCACTACACTCCAGCCTGGCAACAGTAAAAAGAATTAAACACAGCAGGAAAGGAAAATTGATAAAACTGGTAGATATACTACACTAGACTGAGGAACACTAACCTAGAAAAAAAATCAAGCTGATGACTTTTCTGCTACAATAAGTTATGATTTTATCCTGTGCATATTTATGTATTCTATATTATAAAATATAATCTGTTTTTTAAAATTTCTCTTTCCTAAATATAAAGAAAATATAGTTACTAATTCATTTATAGCACAGTTCCTTAAACTGTGTTTATTTTAATTACTATTGTATGTTTTCTGATAAAACTTGGATGGCAACAAAAAGCCATAATTAATCTAAAAGCAATATGTAGGGTGGGAACTTCTAGACTACATGATTGCATGAGGTATGGGTAATCAAGAGAAAATCAAGGCAAATGTAAATATCAGCATTTCACTGATTAATGTGTTTCTGGTTTACAGCAGCAGCAAGGAACTCTACATATTTTATGTTGTTTACTTTAAGATTTTGAAAAAATAAAAAAGCGAATCACTCTGTTTTTGCAAATCTATAACTCGTCAAGAGGAAAATAACCATTCCACTCTGAATAAAATCCAAGTTGAGTTCTCTTCTGAATTTCTAATTGCTACTTTCTGTGAAAGTGAAAATTGGCACAGGAAGTCTGACAACTTTGTCAACAGGAAAGTATCAAAGTAGAAATGTTTTCCCATGGGAGCTTGAAAAAGATGAGACAGAAGGATGATAACAGGATGAAGAACGCCTTTAAAAAATACACACACACACACACACACACACACACACACACATATACACTTCTCTCTATATATATATACTCTCTCTATATACATATATGCCGTCTGTCTATATATGTACATATATATATATGTCTGTGTATGTGTATATATGTATGTAGAGAGAAAGGTGTATATATATGTATTTGTATGTGTGTGTATATGTGTATATATAGAGAGGTGTATACATATATATATGTATGTGTATATATGTGTATGTGTGTGTCTCTATAGGTTGCAAATAAATAGTCATGGTACTAATTATGGTAGAATGATTGAAAGCAATTTTATGATCAGATATCTCAGTTCCTGAGAGCTGCAATAGAGCATAAAAGAAACAGGAAGACAAGATGAATTCCACTTTAATTTTTTCCAAAGACAGTGACATATAATTCTTCAAAAATTTAAGAAGAAAATTAAGTATTCAAATTGTAATAACAGACTATATCCTTTAACCTAGACTCGAGAACAGATTATTTGCTCGTATAATTTTCTTTTCTTTTCACCATGTAATACATCTAATTAATCGAAGTCATTTTTCCATTTAATTATTCTGTTACAGACGCCATCTCAATTTCATTTAATGTTACTCACAGTAATCAGGAAAATGTTCCATCACAACTTTTAAAATTATGTTTGAGTTAAATCCTGACTCTCATAAGTCAATTTGTTTGTGATAAGAGTTACGGAACTCAGAATAGATAAGAACGTTTCCTTCAGGACCATCTTCAGCCTGTTCCACCCTTACTCTATCCATTAATGGTGAAGACCAGGAAAGACTCCAAAGACTTTCTGGGTTCTGAAGTCACTGGGAGCCTTATTTTTCCACTCATAAATTAGACTGACTATGATCCACTTTATATAGTTAATAATAATGTCACTGTAAACTGTGCTTTTTCTTTATATCAGCCACAAAGAAAGAATGTCCATTTGGAGAGGCGATCAGGTTTTGTCCAGTTGCCAAAGAATGGAGCAAGGGTGCTCATGATCTAAAGCCACCTTCTCTCTGGGCAATCGGAGGGATGGGAGTTTTGAAGGGAGGGTTGCTGCTGGGCAAGGAAGGTCTGTAGGCATGCACAGGGAGGAGTTTCAGATGCAGAGGCACAGTTCATGAGCATACTTCTTCATATATCTCATGTACACAAAATAGCCAGCTTCCCTTAGGGGAGGGGTTTTTAGTATTATAATGACATGTTAATGATGGAAAGGTAACAGGAGGTCACCTGCTCAGGTCTAGAATCCCTTTGTAATCCAGCATAGGGTCACAAGGCTGCTTTGTGGCATCTGGGCCATCTGGCTTCCTTAAGCAGCTGCGCTTATGGACTAAGAGAAGAATAAAGAGAAACTGTTAAAGATGGGGCCATCCTGGTGACAGAATATTGAAAGCACTTTAAACTTGCCTATTCAATGGTATTGAATTAATCCCTCGTATGAATTATTGACCCAAATAGCTTGCAGAAATATACATTTGAAAATCAAAATCTTCTGGCCATTGAGGAAATGAAGGAATTGTTCTTAATTCTTTTATTGCACTGAACTTGTATTAAGTACAAGAAGTTTAAATAACTGAGTAATATATAATTTTCTTTTGCTTTTGCTTTTTGCTTTGTAGTATAAATTAAAATTTAAGAGTAGAGTTGACAGTTACATATCTGTGGGTTCTGCATCTGTGGATTCAACAAACTGAAAATATCTGAAAAAATAACAAAAAGATAATACAGCAATAAAAGTAACACAAATAAAAATGAAGTATAACAATTATTTACATAATATTACATTGCATTAGGTATTATCTGTAATCTAAAGATGATTTAAAATATATGGGAAGATGTGCATAGGTTATATGCAAATACTATGGCCATCTTGTTTATTTTTATTTTTTATTATACTTTAAGTTCTGGGATACATGTGCAGAACATGCAGGTTTGTTACATAGATTTGTATATGTGCCATGGTGGCATGCTGTACCCATTAACCCGTCATCTACATTAGGTATTTCTGCAGATGCTATCCCTCCCTACACCCCCACCCCCCAAACAGGCCCCAGGGTGTGATGTTCCCCTCCCTGTGTCCATGTGTTCTCATCGTTCAAATCACACTTATGAGTAAGAACATGTGGTGTGTGGTTTTCTGTTCCTGTGTTAGTTTGCTGAGAATGATGGTTTCCAGCTTCATCCATGTCCCTGCAAAGGACATGAACTCATCCTTTTTTATGGCTGCGTAGTATTCCATGGTGTATTTGTACCACATTTTCTTTATCCAGTCTATCATTGATGGGCATTTGAGTTGTTCTAAGTGTTTGCTATTGTGAACAGTGCTGCAATAAACATACGTGTGCATGTGTCTTTATAGTAGAATGATTTATAATCTTTTGGGTATATACCCAGTAATGAGATTGCTGAGTCAAATAGTATTTCTGGTTCTAGATCCTTGAGGAATCGCCACACTGTCTTCCATAATGGTTGAACTAATTTACACTCCCACCAACAGTGCAAAAGCATTCCTGTTTCTCCACATCCTCTCCAGCATCTGTTGTTTCCTGCCTCTTTAATGATCGCCATTCTAACTGGCATGAGATTATATCTCATTGTGGTTTTGATTTGCATTTCTCTAATGACCAGTGATGATGAGCTTTTTTTCATATGTTTGTTGGCTGCATAAAGGTCTTCTTTTGAGAAGTGTCTGTTCACATCCTTTGCCCACTTTTTGATGATTTTTTTTTTTTCTTCTTGTAAGTTTAAGTTCCTTATAGATTCTGGATATTAGCCCTTTGTCAACTGGATAGATTGCAAAAATTTTCTCCCATTCTGTAGGTTGCCTGTTTACTCTGATGATAGTTCCTTTTGCTGTGCAAAAGCTCTTTAGTTTAATGAGAGCCCATTTGTCAATTTTGGCTTTTGTTGCCATTGCTTTTGGTGTTTTAGTCATGAAGTCTTTCTTCATGGCTATGTCCTGAATGGTATTGCCTAGGTTTTCTTCTAGGATTTTTATGGTTTTATGTCTTACATTTAAGTCTTTAATCAATCTTGAGTTGATTTGTGTATAAGGTGTAAGAAGGGGTCCAGTTTCAGTTTTCTGCTTATGGCTAGCCAGTTTTCTCAGCACCATTTATTAAATAGGGAATCCTTTCCCTGTTGCTTGTTTTTGTCAGGTTTGTCAAAGATCAGATAGTTGTAGATGTGTGGCATTATTTCTGAGGCCTCTGTTCTGTTCGATTGGTCTATATATCTGTTTTGGTACCAGTACCATGCTGTTTTGGTAACTGTAGCCTTGTGGTATAGTTTGAAGTCAGGTGGCATGATGCCTCCAGCTTTGTTCTTTTTTCTCAGGATTGTCTTGGTTATATGGACTCTTTTTTGCTTCCACATGAAATTTAAAGTATTTTTTTCTAATTCTGTGAAGAAAGTCAAATGGCCATCTTATATAAGGGACTTGAACTTTCTCAAATTCTGGTGTCCTGAGAGTCATGGAACCAATACCCCCTGGATACCAAGGGAGGACTGTATGTGGATTGATATCTCAATTAACATACAATTTGTCCTATATGCAAACTGAGAATGTGGAATTTACCTTTTCACAATCAGTCCACAGCAGTCCCAACATGAGGGCTTAATCTTAGGGAAATAGCTTATGACTCAGTTTCTTGGCCTCCCATTCCTGTTTATTTGTTTAAGAAGAGTAATTTTTAAAATATATCCCACTTTAAACATATGGGAAAATACAGACTATTATAGAGAATATCTACATATACACTACCAATCTTAACACTGATCATGTTTGTTTAATGCCTTTTGCAATTTTGATATAATGTATTTGATACATAAAAAGAATATAATTAACACAAATGTAAGTTAAGAAGCAAAATATAAAACACCCATAAATCCAGCCTACCCATATTCTCTTACCTTGTCCCATCCACCTGCTTCAGATCTCTCTTTCTTTTTCTAAGAAATGAAATATTTCCTATTTAGTTGATGCTGACTATGGGCTTCTCTGCATCCTTCATCCTTCCTTTTTCACTCTCTAGCATTTGTTGTTTATAATTCCCACAGCACACACACACACACACAAAAGAAGAAAACCACTTGGAAACAAATATAGGAAACTGTGAATATATACTTATTTTGCATTACATTTATTCAGAGGATACTTGGAATTACAATTGATTAATTTTATCTACATGAGACGAACATATCAGTATTATTTATTTCATTCTCTGTAGATGGTGTGTGGATAATGCTATACTTACATATATTTATACCATTTCCATTTATGCTCCTATAAACATTCTTATATAGTTGCACACAAATGTTGATGTTTCTCTAAGAAGTTCTTACACTGCGTACTGAAATCACTTGGGAAGTAGTGTTAAAAAATTCTGGTGCTGGGATCTCTCCCCTGCTCTGGAAATTCTAACTTAATAGTTCTACAGAATGGCTTGGGCATTAGCATTATTTTAAAGTTCCCCAAGTGAATTTAGTTTGATTTAGAATTATTTTTATTTTATTTTATTATACTTTAGGTTTTAGGGTACATGTGCACAATGTGCAGGTTTGTTACGTATGTCTCCACGTGCCATGTTGGTTTGCTGCACACATTAACTCGTTATTTAGCATTAGGTATATCTCCTAATGCTGTCCCTCCACGCTCCCCCCACCCCACGACAGTCCCCGGAGTGTGATGTTCCCCTTCCTGTGTCCATGTGTTCTCATTGTTCAATTCCCACCTATGAGTGAGAACATGTGGTGTTTGGTTTTTTGTCCTTGAGATAGTTTACTGAGAATGACGTTAAAAGAGAATTACTAAGTCATAGAAGATGTGTATAAACATTTTCAAGTTTATGATGTATTGTTACAATGTTCCTCCAAATGGGTATATCATTTTACAATTCTAGCAGAAGTGCATAAAATTCCCTTTTCTGTCTTTGCTTGCCAACACTTGGTATTGCCAGGTTTTAAAATTTCTATCTATTTGATTAGAATGCAGAGACTTATCATCTCTCTGTTTTCACTTGCCCTTTGCCAGATCATTAATGAGAATGAGTAATTTTACACTTTTATTGGCCATTAGATTTTTTGTTCTGTGGATTATCTCAATATAATTAATAAAAGTTATAATAAAATATACCATTTTTCTTTTATACTGAAGTCTTAATTCTGTTTTATTTGTGTGTTGCATAAAAGATTAAACTTTAAAAATATTTCTGTATAAATGACTGTCACAGCATCATATTACTAAGTGGTCGATTTTTTTCTCTACTGACGTGCAGTGTGACTTCAATGGTGAATCAAGTTTTCACATAGGTGTAGTTCTAAGCTTTCTGTCCTGTTCCGTTGGTTTGTGTGTCTGTGCAACAGTATGCACTTCTGTAATGGTAATTTTCTTATAACTATTTATTTCAGGATAAATCCCCTTGGCTTTTCGCTCTTTAACATTACCTTGGCCATAGTTGATCTTTTGTTTTGAACATTTTAAAATCAGCTGGTCAAATTACAATTTTGATAATAATTGCAATAAATTTGTTGATGAATTTAAGAAGACTTGCTATCATTATGAAATTAAATCATCCTATGGGGGTGGTGAATCATTCTATTTATTTAGATCTTTTCTTATGGCTTTCGATAAATTTTTATCATATTCTGTTTAGAGTAATTGAATCATTTCATTAGTTTTCTTCTTAAGTAGCAGTAGTTTTTTGTTATAAATAATATCATTTAAAAAATATATATTTTAAGTTATTTGTGGCACATTGGAACATAATTGATTCCTATAGATTGGTTTAAACCCAATAAAATTATTGGACTCTCGTATTAGTGCTAATAGTTTTTCAGTATATTTGATTTTATTTTCCAGATAGACAATGGTAATGTCTGTGAGTAGTAAACATTTTATAACTTACTTTGTCTTACTATGTACTCTAGGACCAGAAGAAAATTATGAATGAAAACAGTGATAAACTAAATCCTAGAAACGTACCTAAAATTTTCTTTTCTCCTAAAATCTGCTTTTCTGATACTAATTTAACTACACCAGCTTACTTATGACTGTCCTCCCTAGCTTTCCATCTCCTTACTTCTACTTTCAATATCTGGTATTCTTACGTTCTAGGTATGTATCTTGTTAACAACACATCTGGATTTTGCTTTTTATTCAATTTAATCAAATTGGATAAACCATTAACTTTTTTTAAAAAAAAGAGCTTCATTGGGTAGAATTTCTATACCATAAAACTCACCCATTTTACGTGTATAATTCATGAGTACAGTGAATTCGCAGAATTGAGTAACTTCCACAAAATCTAGTCTTGGCATATTTTCATTTCCCCTAAAAAATCCTTTTCAGTTATTATGGATAGTGCTGCAATAAACGCCATATATCTTTATGTAGACATAAGCCTTCTTTTCTTTCAGGCAAATGCCTATGAGTGCTATTGCCAGGTCTTATGGTAAATTTATGTCTTTTTAAGAAACTATAAACTGTTTTTCAAAGTGGCTGCTCTGTGTTATATTTCTACTAGCAATGTATGAGGGTTTCTGTTTCTCTACCTTCTCACCAACATTTGTTATTGTCTGTCTTTTTAATTATAGCTATTCAAGTACTTGTGAAGTAATATGGCTTGTGGTTTCAATTTGAACTTCTGTAATGACTATGTTGAACATCTTTTTATGTGCTTTTTCACCATTCATGTATCTTTAGAGAAATATCTATTCAAATATTTTCTTTATGTATTAAATTTTGTCTTACTGAGTTGTAAGTATTCTTTATACTTTCAAATGTTATTTGTATATGACAGAATTTGCAAATATTTCAAATAAGTGGGATTTTGAAATGTTAATATTGTCTTTGTAAGTGCCAAGTTTTAAATTTTTAAATGAAATTAGTGTTTTTCTTTATTGTACTTTTGATGTTAAATATCTAAAAGCTTTGGCCTAACTGAAGGTCACAAAAATGTTCTCCTATGCTTTCTAATCATTGCCTTTGATTAGATTAATTAGTCCACCTGTTTTGTTTTGTTTTGTTTTGTTCTGTCAGATTGTTTTTTAGACCTTTTATCTTTTTTAGTCTTTAGTTTCACTTTGTCAGGAGTGAAGGGAGTCATGAGTTGAAAAAATACATTTATAATAATAGTAAGAGAATGTCTTTTGCTATTCTCTCATGAGAGGACAGTGGAGAGTTTTCTGAAGTCATATGACTGTGGTATATGTCAACAGATTGAAGGCAGAACAGTGATGAGAATCTACATACCTTCTCTTAATCCATATATTAAAGAGTGCAAAAATGTAAAACAGTATCACCCTTTTCAATAGTTTTGGAAAATGTAGTTACTCTTTATATAAATGTGTTGCTTGTGTTAACATGGAAGGGGCTTATTAGTGCTTTTTTCAATGAGAGTAAAATAGTACTAAAACCAAAAAGCTTGAGAACTACTGTACCATATGACTTTTAGAAAATTGTGAGTTTTGCTTGCTTCTTGATTTAAATCCTGCTTATGACTAGATGTCCTTTGTTATGAGAACTCATACTCACTTCCTTTCCGGAATGACAGCCATGATCTCTTATCATATTTTGTTTTCACCTTTCTCTTTATTTTAGTCTTCTAGTTAATTTCCTTGATACATTTAAAATTTCACATTTTACCTTCTATACCTCTTTATTTTGCAGTTGTAGTTTTTATTTCTGTGTCTCTGTAATACCTTTTCTGAGTGAATTCATCAGACCTATTTTGAGATAATTTATCATTTGCTAAACTGTATTGAATAGATTGTTGAATTTTTCCACTTGGTTTTCAATGACTGTAGATTCATTTCTGGTTATTCTGGTTATCTGGTTATTTTTGGTAGAGTTTAATCATTTTAATTCCTTTTCAAAAATATTTAATAATTATTAAATTTCTTAGGAGATAATCATTTTATACATTGTATAATATTTATATATAAGTATATATTTATATGCATATATTACATATTATATATACATATATGATTATATATGTTTATTATATATTATATATTATGATATATTTATATATTTATAATATATAATGTGTATTTATATAATATATAAAATGTGTTATATATAAATCTAATATATAAATATAGGTTATATATTTATAATCTATATTTATATATATTTATATATTGTGGAATAATATCGCTCATGTTGGACTGTTTCCCCATATATTTTTCAATTTGAGACAGGGACTCATCTTCTGTGAAGCTTAATTTGGGAATACTGCATGGCTCTGATTAGGCTATCTCCATCTTGGGGAGTTTTGCATTTGCCTCTGTCAAGTCCTTTTCAGTTGTGTCTCTGTCTAGGGGATATTATTATATAGATTTTTTTTTTGATTGCTTTTACAGTCGTGTGAATTTAAACCGTAAACCAAAATAAGCCAAGCCTGTGGTTCTGGAACTCTCAGAGAAGACACTTTCTTTTCTCTTACCAAGACCCCATGCTGAAAAAAGATAAGCTGTTGTCTTCCAAAGTTTGGGGGCAAATAATTTCTAGTTCATCTTTTTATTGAGAGTAAAGGCTTCTAAGGGTCTCAGGCTTAGAAGTTGGTGTCTATTTCAACTTGTTATCTCAGCAAGACTCTATCCTTACCAGTATGTTAACACCCAAGCTGTTGGTTTCTGAGATAAGCAAAGATCACTTCCTCTAAACTTCATTTCCAGTAACATCACAGCTAAGTCATGTCCTTATCACTATTTTTTTTCAGATCTGCAAAGACTTTCCCAGTTTTTTGAAAGAACTCATCAGACTCCACCGTCCATACTTATATAAGGCTCATACTTAAAGGCAAAGTATATGGTGCAATAAGAAAAAGAGAATGCAGGCAAACACTGGAAGCCCTAGATACCCATGCACAAAGCCCACGAAGTCTCAGTCACATACACAAATCACACTATGTCTTCAGGTTGAACCACAAGGATTTTTGTGAGGAATCATGGCTTTCTGGGAGTTCAGAGATAAACTTTCAAAGAGGTCTTTCAAGTATTCAACCCAGGCTTGTCAACTCTGTTAGGCCAATTGCTAAGTATGGTTAAAGAGGCTGACCCTGGAAGTCACGAAGGAACCTTCAACAGGACATCTTAAATAATGCAGCTCAAATTCCATTAGCCTGATTTTGGCTCAGAGTAAAAAATCAAATACTTAGTCTTCTCCAGAAATAAACATAGAGCTTTTCCATTTATTCTGTAAATCAACTGTGTCTCCACAGGCTGGCTATTTTGACTCCTGGAAGTTTCTCTAATTTTCATGTCAGCTATACAATGAAAGGTATGAATTTGGTATTTTATCCAGAATTTAGATAGTTGTGAATAGGGGACTTTCCAAGTTATCTAGGTATTACTCAGATCAGAAGCCACTATTATTTTTAATAATAGGATAACACAATTCATTAGATTTACCACAATTGCACTGGGCTGAAACCCTTCTTTAAATCTGGACTCATTATTGTGAATCTTATCTATCCTTTCAGGTTATTTGATTATATTCCTTATATTTGAAGCAAGTGACTGGGTTACTAAATGAAGGGACTGTTTACCACTATACCTGTTTTAGTTGATTTCTTGTTATTGAAACCTGCCTGAACTGAGCCTAAGGCCCCCACCCCCTCCTTTATTTTTGTCCTTGTAACTACCCCAGCCCCTTGAGTTCTACTTCTTCTTGGCCCAGGAGTCTCTTCCTTCCCATAGGCCACAACTGCTAATATCCGATTATACCTTGACCTCAAATCTGCATAGTTTATAACAAGGACTTTAAACATTAAACATTAAATGAGAGGAAGAAGCGTATTTTGATTCAATTCTTTTTCCTGTATGAAACAAATGTTATTTTCAGCCATTTATCTTGTTGGGAATTAAAAATCTTACTGACAAAGAGAGACCTCCCTATGTCCATATAGAAATAAAACTCATTATTACTGAATTAGCATAAGAGAATACACACATTTAGGTAGCCCACAGGAGACAACAGAGCCAAGATAAAATTCTGCACAATTTGTATAGCAAAGTGAGAACAAAGTTCACTGGAGAATTCAAACAGCTATTTGTTTAGTTAATTGAGCTCCTCCAAAAGAATAACACTTCTTACCTCCCTCCAAAACCAATGGTTCCACCTTGAGATGGGCTCCTACTTTAACTCTGAGGATGTAGTTTTATATTTGAAGAGATGAGAGTCCCATGACCTGGAGAAATCTACATTGTAAACATGAAGTCTGGGCTATTCTATTGCTTGAAGAGATTGATCTATGTTCCATGGTTTAGAGAAGGGATTCAAGCCAATTATGTTTTCAAGGAGATCTTTTGAAGGAGGCAAGAAGAGGGAGCTGCTACCTTTTCCTCTATAGGCAAAACCAATTATTTTTAAAGATTAATTTATCCTTTCAATTTCATACATGATAGAAATAATTTATACAATACTGCTTTACTGATTTTGTTTAAAATTGCCATTTTAAGGAATATTTGAAAATATATGACAAAATTATATGGAAAATTACAACTTCTAAATGATTAGGCATCAAACCGAATCACACCACACACCATTCTAATTATTGTCTAATTATTTTCACTTTCTGCCTTTTTAAAATCTTGAAATAATGTTCAAAAATAATATAATTTTTGACTTTTAAATAAACCAGAATAGAAAAATGCCACCTATATTTCTACATTATCTCTATAATTATGTTAACAATTGCTAAATACAGGTGTAGAATAATTAACTACTTTTAGCATATTAGATTTTTATGATGTTTAAATGTTTGTCTTTTCTTTTAAAATTAACATTTAACTCTATATATAGACATTGAGATGCCTATGACATATTATTTAGTGCAACTATAGTAATTCTGTTCTGTTTTTGATCATTATAAAAACTACAGAGATGGTTGGTATGTCCCTTTAACTTCTAAAAATTTGCCTCTCTGATTCCTTACTTCATAATCTGTTGTCAGATAAATACAAATAAATTAAAATCTCTGTTCTCTTAGGGTATAGGTACTTGTAAATCGTCTTTTCACTTCAACCTTAAAGGTATAATATTGCTATTACTCTGATAAATTCCTTGTTCAAACAAAAATATTCAGAGTCTTTGCCTCATTTAAATTACTGTATAATCAAATTGAAGCGGAGACAGGCCAACTGTTGTGGTATTGCTCTGAAGGACACCAAAATTTGGAAATTCTAGGTCTTGTCTTAGAACTGGAACTCTTTTAGTTGGTCTATACAGTGCAATGTCCGTTAACTTCAAAGAGTAGGTTAGATCCAGTTGTGTTTCTTCAACTTATGCTTGTATAGGATGCTTAGCTGTGGATCCATAGCTTCCTGTCACAGTCTAGACAGAAGTGGACATTAACACTGCATCAGAGGATAGTCATAACCACTCTAAACGAAGGAATAGGTAGGACATGCAATAATCTGAACATGACCAGAGGTGGGAAACACATGCTCTATTTATAAGAGTTAATGATTATTTCCTCTAAAGACTCTGACATTTCCTGAAAAAGATTCCTCTATACTTTAAAATTAACTAATGGCTAGTATCAAGTGATAGGGACTAGGCATGAGGAAGGAAGGTGGGGCTCTCTGAATGGGCAGTTATCCCAATGAAGGGGCCCTGCACCTGAGGACTGGAGCAGGGAATTAATATGTCTTACATTACTTAACAATAACTTTCACTCCCATTATTATATATGAACCTCGTGATTACATTGTGAAGGAGAAAACAGCCCATTTCACAGATTGGCAAGTCCCCTATAGGTTAAAGTGACATGTCTAAGAATCCATAAGCAGTTGGTCTAGTGTTGGTACTTTCTCTCCTCCCTCCCTCCCTTTCTCCCTTCCCTCCTTCTTTGCTTTTAAAACAGTAAGCTGGAGTCTATTTTATTTACATCAAAGTAGAATATGAAAATGTAATATTGTCAAAATATTATATTTGGACATTTTCAGTTTTCTTTTATATCTTTTATTCTTGTTTTCATTCTATATAGTTAAGTTCATTATAATTTTCAATACACGAATAAACTTTCAAATTACTGTAACATTTTCAAATCTTTTTCTCATTATTGGAGGAAATGAAAATTTTTATGAGATAAAATTATAATTAAGCATGATTAGCTTTGATCCAGAAAATAAAATAGCATAGAATTATTGCCTAAGTCAAGTTTTTAAATAAAAATTTTCCGGCCGGGTGCCGTGGCTCACGCTTGTAATCCCAGCACTTCGGGAGGCCGAGGCGGGCGGATCACGAGGTCAGGAGCTCGAGACCACGGTGAAACCCCGTCTCTACTAAAAATACAAAAAATTAGCCGGGCGTGGTGGCGGGCGCCTGTAGTCCCAGCTACTCGGAGAGGCTGAGGCAGGAGAATGGCATGAATCCGGGAGGCGGAGCTTGCAGTGAGCCGAGATTGCGCCACTGCACTCCAGCCTGGGCGACAGAGCAAGACTCTGTCTCAAAAATTCCACATTTGATTAAGTAAAACATCTCATCCCTTGAGCTCTGTATTATTTTATAAATATCCAAAATGATTTTCTTTATAATTTTATCAGGAACTTTTTGGTGTTCATTGATTCTTTCAATAATTGGCTATGCACAGGTACATATATAAAAATATATATATTTTCTATTATATACCAAACATATGCACATATATGTATGTATAATCTGTTATCTGCCAAGCAGCGATTTTGAGTGATAAGGCCACAGCAATAATTTTAAGTCTCTGCCCTCAAAGAACTTAGACCTTTTGGGTGTAGAAAAATAATTTACACTTAAATATATAATATTTTCAGGGCAATGCTGTGCAGTGACAACAAAAAGGAGCAAGTTACAGCCCTGCTGTAACTTAAAACATAATAGGCATTTAGATAATCTCACAAGTTTGCACAATATTTGCTGCAGGCATATTGATTGATTAATCTTAAAGGAACCTGCAGTGTAGCCCAGTACCCTCTTTTAATAGTAGTTAGCATCATTATATGCCTCTTCTTATTCTATCCTCTATAAACCTGCAACCCTGAGAATTTTGCAATATAAATCTGATGATATCAATTCCATGAGAGTTTATTTCCTGTAGCAGTCTTCTCAAGGTTCTCTACCAAAGTACTTCTGGAGAGAGAAAAGGATGCAGTGGAGGATTTGACAACCAAGGCTTATATGACCATTTAGGATTTCAGAAGTACTTACATATTCTATTTTGTCATAATTCGTCCAGTAGATTTAGACTCTATTCATAAGGTGCTTGCTTTAAGATAATGTATTTATTTATAATCATATAAGAAGAAAGTCATTAATATCTCATTGATTAGTGGGTAAAGAGCTGGTGCATTTTGGCTATTGATTTTAGACTATATAATTAAGGAGAGTTGACACTGTATTTTAATTTAGCATCTAGTTTAATCTTTATTCTCACATTTTGTATTCTGATATTTTATTATTCTTTGTTTAATACCACGATTGAGTACATTTCATGATAAAGATGTACGTGATACAGCGCTCCTTCCAAACATCAACATTTTGCTTTTTCTTCTTTTCTCTTTTCAGCTTTAGAGAAAAGACTTTCAAGTTAATTTAAATTCTATAGCATAGCAGGATTGTTTTGCTTGTAAATGGCATAATTTCCATTTTAATTAGCTTAGTAATAATAATAAAAAGAAATAAGCGGTGTTGAGATGATGTTGGAAGGATAGTTCACAGAACAGAAGGAAACATTCCAGAAGAAAAGTCCATTCTCAAGTTCCTCAGCAATCAGAACCAGGAATCGATTGGATCTTTGCTCTCTCTGCCGCTGATCTTCGATCCTCAGCTTCACTCACTCCACAGACTTCATGTGGCAGGGGACACAATACCAGCAGTCTGGGGTGGTCAGACAATTGTAGCTTAGTGAAGTAAAAAGGTTTCAGTACGTGTCCCAGTTTAAAAAATTCTGGGTGGTATATATCAATCCTGGATGAATGACAATGATCACAGGGCATATGATTGGCCAGGTCTGGAATGGCCAGTTCCGGACCTATGTGTTTGATCCATTACAGGCACCCAATAAATGTCCTTTGATAAATTAATACATGAATGTAAGTATCACTAACTTGGTGTAGTTTGTGGGATTGTTACCTAGAAAAATAGGAGTTCATTCGCCCAGTGAGTAATAGGCAACTCTCCACGAGAACACAGGTTTGATCAATACTTTTATTGCTTGCCACAAGTAAACAGAGCCCTGGGAATATTCTTCAAACCCCTGTCTCCCTGAAGACAAGTGACAGGAGGGTTCCATGGGGCCATGGAGAGGGGAAAGGGCGAGTCACTGCATGTAGAGAAGGGGTCCCAGTTGCACAATGCAGTGAGTCTTGCCAGCACATGCATCACACGTTATAGTGATGAATCTATAGCTCCTCCTGGGGTGGAGATCTCAGCGTGGTACTGAGGAACGTTCACTCATGTTTGTCTGGATAAGTTTCTGGGATATGTGAGAAGCTGATTTCAATCAACTGGGTGACCACATTCCATGCAGGGTTTGGGAAAAAAAACAGGCTGCAAAGCTGTAAAACAGGCTGACTGCTCAAGTTGATTTAATTCCTATAATCCCTGCAGACCCTCCCTGTCTGCTTATAGGATTAGACAGAAACATAATTGCAAAGGAGGAATTCAGTTAGGAAGCTATTGAGATATTGTTGACAACTTATAAGATGAATGAGGTAAAGACATCATTAAAATTGACTCTAAAAAGGGAACATTGATGTGGCAGATGTTGTAGATGCCTCACCTCTTAATTGCTTGGTCCACAGTGGCGTTCACCTACAATAAGATCCTATATAATGAAAGCATCTAAGTACCATGGACTCTGCTTTTTTGATGGGGGTACAATCTTGTGAGCCAAATTTGTGATCAATACGTCCCTGAAAGCCAGGGATTGAATATGCCCAGGGTGGGTAACCTTCGATTTATGAGGGAGAATAGGCAGTAGGTCAACATGGGACAATGCCAAGGTTTGTTCTTCATGTTTCCTTTGAGCATCATCAAGAGGAATGGGTCCCAGTTTTCCACAGTATCAACTGTTTATTGGGTTTTGTTCCATCTCACTTTCCCTGCTCCCTCACTTCTACTTCCTGGGATTATCTTTCAAATAAACTACCTGCACTCAAGTCTTTGTCTCAGGGTCTGTTTTGGGGAAACTCAAACTAGTACTTATGATGATGAGGGGAATGAGTTGTCATTAATAGATGTGAGGAAGATACAAGAATAAACATGTTAGAAGGCCTGCAACTACTTTTTGTTAGAATATAATAAAAAGTATCTGTCGTCACAAATTTAGCCAAATAATTTTTATGTTTTTAAATTTACAGCAAAAAACATCATCACTGAATATTAAAGCATTTTTTAGGGTGGCACATGCCCTTTCATTACACATTTCATCCTTTTAGAGTAGAGAGATTAATACCACTCACTATAAAAAAAATAGGCAGAGGAAATGGGAGAGATTTTGAAGGATTTCACTTGAAACGCTAATGAAATTTCATTCTGGGTCTCATTGCTAATAGTTTATTTCTTCATATAATGTAATATTTGGTGATTAAGGCTATAGAACGTAGACATATATTTTCTTTTCCAATAGGAAATAAGGTACTTAAGTTCTTTCGTAACAATAATACAAAATATGAATATGGTATTCTTGGTTCCTAGCTTTCCTCAGGTAAAGTTTATTTTTGGGTTCCCTCACCAGGATACTCGAGTTAAGCTGACAGAACTTGCTTGGGTCATTTGAGTCACTTTGGTTAACAAAAAATAGTCATCTGCTAAATTATCAGCTTTGCACCATATCAATATGAACAAAGCCAAGTACACTGCTAGTTTACTTCAAGGAACTTACAATGTAGTTAATGAGATAGAATGTATATTAAAAATCAGGCTGAGAGAGGTGGCTCATGCTTGTAATCCCAGCACATTGGGAGGCCACGGTGGGAAGATTGCTTGAGGCCAGGAGTTCAAGACCAGCCTGGGCAACATGATAACACTTTGTCTCTACGAAAAATAAATAAATAAACAAGAAAAGATTGTAAGATATTTGACAACCACCCACCCCCACAAAAAAAAAATTAAGATTTTCTATGCCAATACTGAGGAAATAGAAAATATTTAACCTTATGATATTAGGGATTATTTAAGGAAGCCTTGTAGGAATACGTAGTACTTCAAATAATAAAAGACTATTTGGGGGAGGCATGCACAGTGTGTAAATAGCAAAATAAAGAAACATTCTTTAATCTACTTTTAATCACCCTTTAATTCAATAAAGTAAACTTTCACAAAGAAATACATATATTTTGCCCATATATACAAGACCATGTCATCTTGTATATGTACATCACATAGGAGGCTCAGTGAGTGACAGTTAATAGGGGAATAGACCTGCATCCTCACTTCCATCTAAACTAGAGAGATGAAAAATAAATGTGCCATAATCTGCTTGTTTCTGGTTAATCATCATCATGTCCAAGAGTTTTGAAGTTTTGGATGTGTAAACATGAATCAAGCTAATATCTCATTTTCAAATGATGTTCAATTATGTAAATCTCCATCTTTCATTTTTGCTTATTATTAGAGTAGCAGTGGCCAGTGATTATAAGAAAAGGGCATTTTTCTTGACTTTTAATATGTCATGTATTAATATTTATGGAGCAACTTTTTTGCATAATACACCTACTGCCTTCTACAAAAGACCAAATAGATAAATAATTCAGGAAATATTTATGAGTTTATTCATTCATTCTGCAAGCCTTACTTATCTGTAGATCAATTAATGTACAAATTAAATATTCATGAGCCAGTTTGTGATATTGAGTTATTTTGTGATATTCAGATGTTATTTTTTTTCCTTTTTATGTTCAATGATTGTTATTTGAGATTCAAATGCAAACACTAGGCAGAGTTGTTACATCTGTATATTATTAAAAAATGAATTATAAGACTCCATAAGAAAAAAAATTTAACTTACTGTTTCCTTTTAAATAAGAATATCATTAAAATTTCCATTTCAGAATACTTTTACATCTACAACAGTTATATTAGGAAGGCAGCACTTTATAAGCAATAGTTTTAAAACTTTTTGGTTTCAGGAATGCTTTACCTCATAACAATTATTTAAGATATCAAAGAATTTTGTTGTATGTGAGTTACATCTAACAATTTCGGCTATGTTAGAAATATTACAAATTACAACTGATAATTAAAAAATATATATTTATTTATTTAAAATTGACCGGGTGCGGTGGCTCACTCCTGTAATCCCAGCATTTTAGGAGGCTGCAGCGGGTGGAGCACCTGAGGTCAGGAGTTCAAGACCAGCCTGGCCAACATGGTGAAACTCTGTCTCTACTAAAAATACAAAAATTAGCTGGGTGTGGTGGCGTGCATGTGTAGTCCTAGCTACTTGGGAGGCTGAGGCAGGAGAATTGCTTGAACCATGGAGGTGGAGGTTGCACTGAGCTGAGATCATGCCACTGCACTCCAGCCTGGGTGACATACATAAATACTATGGTTTTATAAAATATTTTATTTCCTATAACAAAAATAAAAATAGTAAGAAAGGTAACAATGTTATACATTGGTAAATCTGGCTTAATGTAAGATTTTTGCATGTTTGGCTTAATAGAAAACATTTGAATTTTTATATCTGCTTTTGGGTTCTGTATGGTTCAAAATGTTGTGTCAATGGAAGCATCTAAAGAATAAAACAATCCACTTAAAATATGGGTAAAAGAAGACATTTTCTCAAACGAAGACATACACATGGCCAACAGGTGTATATAAATAAAAAGCTCAGAATTACTAATTATCAGAAAAATGCAAATTAAAACCACAATGAGATACCATCTCACCCCACTTAAAATGGCTTTTATCAAAAAGACAGGGAATAACAGGTGCTGGTGAGGATGCTGGAGAAAGGGGAACTGTTGGTGATAATGTAAACGAGTGTACAACTGTACATTGCTGGTGGGAATGTGAATTAGTACAGCCATTATGGAAAACTGTATGGAGTTTTGGAATACGCCATACAAAAACTAAAAGACTAAAAACAGAACTACCATATGATTCGTTTTAGTCAAAAAACTAAAAACAGGACTGCCATATGATTCAGCAATTCTGCTAATGAATATATACCCCAAAGAAAGGAAATCAGTATATTGAAGGATACCTGCACTTCCATGTTTCTAGCAGCACTATTCACAATAGCCAAAGCATGGCATCAACCTGAGTGTCCCTCAATGGATGAATGAACAGAGAAAATGTGGTATGTATACATGATGGAGCATTATTCATGCATAAAACATCCTATCATTTGTAGCAACATGAATGGAATTCGTGGTCATTATGTTAAATGAATTAAGCCAAGTATAAAAAGCCAAATATCCCATGTTCTCACTCATATGTGGGAGCTAAAAAAGTGGATCTCATGAAGATAGAGAGTGGATTGGTGGAAACGGAACACCAGCAAGGGTAGAGGGTAGGGGAGGATAAAGAGACATTTATTAATAGTTTAAAAAATACATATGGTTTGATAGAAGAAATAAGACCTAGTGTTTGAGTTTACAATAATCTATTTTATATCTCAAAATAGCTAGAAGAAAATAATTTGAATGTTTTTATGATAAAGAAAAGACATATTTAAGGTGATAAATATCTCAATTATGCTGATTTAATCTTTTTATTTATTTATTTATTTTTTTGAGACAGAGTCTCGCTCTTTCACCCAGGCTGGAGTGCAGTGGCACGATCTCGGCTCACTGCAGGCTCCACCCCCCGGGGTTCACGCCATTCTCCTGCCTCAGCCTCCTGAGTAGCTGGGACTACAGGCGCCCGCCACCTCGCCCGGCTAATTTTTTGTATTTTTAGTAGAGACGGGGTTTCACCGTGTTAGCCAGGATGGTCTCCATCTCCTGATCTCGTGATCCGCCCGCCTCGGCCCCCCAAAGTGCTGGGATTACAGGCATGAGCCACCGCGCCCGGCCTTTAATCTTTACAAATTATGTGAATATATCACATGTACTCCAAAAGTATGTACATCTATTTTTTATCAAAAATAAAACAGGGAAAATCCAGCTGGAACACTTGTGTAACTGGAAAAGGCAGGCATATTTTAATCGTCTTTTAATATAATTGTGGTTATTTTTCTTTGATACATACAAAAAATGAGAAGTGGCAGTTTCTTAACAGTTAATTGAAGTGTGGAATTTGAAAGTATATCACTGAACTTTTTGTTCTCTTTTATATTAAAATCCATTGGTTCACCTTGCGCTTTGAAATGCATGACTTGTAATATGCATTGGTCATTTGGAAAATATTGGTTTAATGACTAATGGAGATCTTCTAGTATTACTGTTTATGTCAAAGAAAATATTTATTGGGAAGCTGTCAAGCTCACAATAGCCGAACAAAATTTCCTAAATTTGCTTGAAAGTCCAAATTTTATAATCAAATATAAATTCTTTCCCTTATATTGAAAGATTCACTTTGTTCATTTCTAAACAAAAACAAAAAACAGTCTGGCAAACACACAAATCTAGATGTTCATAGTTTTTTGTTTTTTGTTTTTTTGAGGTAAAGGTATTCCATGAAAAAGTGGCTAGTTTAGCTTACATCTCTAACAAGTAGATGAGTGCTTTCCCTCAAGTCAACCTATCTTTCTCCTTCAGTATGCAACTTTTATGTTTTATCCTTACTTCCAACTTCATGGCACAGAATATTAAACTTTTATTAATGTGTATGATACAAAACTGAAGTGATATAAAATCAATCATTTACATTTCTCAAATTTCAAAGTTTTATTTTTCTCTTTCTACATTAAATCAAATTAGTCTATGGCTAGTTACCCAATGTCACTTTTAAACAACACGTTAAATAAAGGTTTATTTTAAATTCATGAAGAATCCAATGATATAAATAATATTACTTAAAATAATGAAATATAGCACTTACATTTAGTGATTTTTATAGACAATATATGACATGAATATTTTTCTATGAGAAATTACTTCAAATTTCTAAGTAACATGTAAGTAAATGAAAAATGGGTCAATTTCCTCACATTAATACTCTTGAATAGGGTCTAACCTGAAGAGTAATGAAAGACCAATATAAGTGACATTTGATAAAATAGAATAAAGATTCTAAAAATAGTAATGTCTTCTTCATTTGAAAACACTTTCCAAGATAATTTCAATTGTAATATGAGCAGGCATATAAAATTTTTTCCACAATTATTTAAATGGCCATTTGGTGGATTTCATTGTTTAAATTATCTTGAATTTTACTCTGAAAGGGAACGTTAAGGCATCTACATAGCCTAATGCATGTGTATGTATCTTTTTCATCTTTTGCCTATTACGTTTCCAAGAACTAAAATATTACCTTTTGCATTGTAATTATGTTTCTAAATTAAAACAATAGTTAATTGCATTTGGGATGCTAATCTGTAACTCAACATGCTAGTTCTCTATATATTCTTTGCTCATAAGTCTTCCTACAGATAAGTAGTGTATTGTTTAACTGTATTTGGGGCTTTAACATATATTGTCATTAGGTGCTTAAGTGATTCTGACATGCCATGTTTTAATTTCTAAGAAATTTTTCTTATTCTGCTTATTTGCTTTGGCTATGGTTCTTGTTTTGTGGATATTTGATCACCTCTTGTTTCTTTGGAAATATTATAAGTTATTTTTGTGTTTTCTCTCTTTCTTTTCTATTTGAAGCATGTTCTCAGTTTCTTATTTGATTATTTAAGACCCACTTCCCTATTGGCTGGGCATCATTGATTGTGTTGTATGTTCATTGTGAAAGTTTTGAATGTAAGAGTGAGAATGCCAATTAGAGAAATTAGTTATAGGCACCTGGTGAGTTTTTCCAGTGGAGCATCTTGAAACATTTTCTCTCAGTTCTTTTATTTGTGATGAGGAGGCCTCTTATATTCTCTTGCTTTTGGGTCCTTTGGAGGTTCCTGAGGAAAGAGGAAAAGTATGTTTGCTGGTGGTTTTGGAAGCATATCAGTGGAAAGAGTTAGACTTCAGTATGAATTACACTTAATTCCTCAGTTTGTAGCCCCTTGCTTCACCCTTGCTTTTAATATGCTTGGTCACTTTAAAATCTCCCAAATTCACTTCCTAAAGGCATAAAACTTCAGTATTCTGTAGGAATTGGGAACTCAGAGGTAGAGAGTGGAAGAGAACGGTGATTGCTTGGTTATACAAGGAGGAGAATCTTGGGGTTCAATCTTTATCTACCAATATTCAATATTCAATCATCTGGGGTTCAATATTGGGGATTGAATATTGGGGCTCAATATTCAATCAATCATCTGTTTTCTATGTCACACCATACCCTCACTTTCTGCACTATCTGGTGCTTCCACTTGTACCTTTCCAGAGTTACTCCAGACAGTTGTTTTATGTCTCTACAGATCTGTATGGAGATTATGCATCACCATTCCTCCATTTTCTATTTTGCAATCTTTTTAATGTTATCTAATATTACTTTATTTTCTATTAAATATAATGATGATAGGATTTTGAAAGGTAAGGTGGGAAATGCATGCTGACAATTAGATGTATGTCTGGAAATTGCCATCATTCACTTATCAACCCACCACAGATTGGCTTCTGCTCTTAATAATTCACTGAAACGTTTTCTGGCAAATACAACCAATACTCGCCATCCTACCAAATCCAACAGGCATTCCTCATTCTTACGTCTTCATATTGTTGGTTTTCTTTGATGCATCTGAAGAGAAAGACAGTACAGTTACCTTTTGGTTTAGGGCTTCAAATGAGGAATTGTTTTATAAAAATTGAAAATAAGAAAAAATAATCTGATAATTTTATCCATATATTTATCATTTCTAACATTGTTAATTCTTTTATGTAGTACAAAGTTGAAGAAGAATCTTTTTGTTTTATAAAAATTGAAAATAAGAAAAAATAATCTGATAATTTTATCCATACATTTATTATTTCTAACATTGTTAATTCTTTTATGTAGAGCAAAGTTTAAGAAGAATCTTTTTTACTGTTTTGAGTTGGCCCAAATAACATTCTTTAATGTCTCTTGTAGTGCTACTTAAAAATTCACTATTGTTTGTGATGTAAAATGTAATATAGAATTCTAGTTTTCAGTGATTTTATTTTCTTTAAACTTTTAAAGCACTTTAAAAATTCTTACAACTTTAGTCCCCTGTACATTTTTTTTTTCTGACTGCTGTAAATTTTTTTAAACTTTTATTTGCTTTCAGCAAGTTGATAAATACATTCTGGTGTGGTTTTTCATTTGTTTATCCACCTTGGGATTTGGTGAACTTTCTGGGATCTGTGGGTTTATAGTTTTAATCAAATTTGAGGTTAAGCCACTATTTCTTCAAATAGTTTTCTTTTTCCTCTTCTTCTGGAACTTAATTTAAACGTATATGAAACTCTATTATTTTACTGCATGTGCCACTAGACTCTGACCGTATTTTTTCTCCCTTTAGTTTAGTTTAGGTAGTCTTTAATGTTTAATGCCCTTCAAATTCATTAGTCTTATCTTTTTCCTTTTCTGTAACCTCTAAATTTCTATTAGATCAATCTAGTAAATTTTTCATTTTATAAATTTTACTTGTTCAGCCAGCCCTAGAAATTCAATTTAGTTTAGTTTTATTGTTCCCATATCTGTTTATATTATACTTATGTTTTCCTTAAATCTTTGAATATATTTGTGGTACATGTTTTCAAAATTCCTTTCTGCTAATTCCATCAACTTTGTTATTTTTGGTTGTTTCCACTTACTAATTTTCTTTTCCTGGTTGTGGGTTACATTGTTCCACTTCTTTGCATATTTTAAATTTTTTATTGGATGCTGGACATTGTGAATTTTATGTTGTTTTGTATATAGATGTCATCCTTCAAGAGTATGAGTTTTGCTTAGGTAGGCAGTTCACATTATCCTTGCAACTCTGACTTTTAAGCATTGTTAGTCCTAGAGTAGCCTTTATTCTAGAACTAATTTAGGCCTACTCCTAACTTGTAGCCTTTCTGGCTCTTCCTGAGAGCTCTACTGAATGTTCCATGTGTTCAAATTGGTCTCTCCATTCTCCTACTTCAAAACTGGGATATGGATATCAACCATGTGAGCTCTGGGTATTGTTCAGCTTACTTAGTAAGTTTTATTTCCTCTATACATATTCATTGCCTAACCTCATGAAATCTCTAAGCACTCACAGCTTGGTGTTCAGTGCACAGCCATATATTTTATTACATGTTTTTAAGGAAACATAATCTTAAAAAAAATACATAAAAGTAAATACTACCTTTACCACTACCATTCTCAAATATTCCCCTATTAGTAATAGATAATTTGGTGTATTCATTCGAGTTCTTTTTGTCTCTAAGTTACCACATATTGTTCACTGAATGTACTGTGTGTGTGTACGTGTACTTTTTCATAAAAATGGGATTTTCTTTTCTTTTGAAATGGAGTCTTGCTCTGTCACCCAGGCTGGAGTGCAGTGGTGCCATCTCGGCTCACTGCAAAATGTGCCTCCCAGGTTCACACCATTCTCCTGCTTCAGCCTCCTGAGTAGCTGGGACCACAGGCGCCCGCCACCATGCCCGGCTAATTTTTGTATTTTTAGTAGAGACGGGGTTTCACCGTGTTAGCCAGGATGGTCTCAATCTCTGACCTCATGATCCACCTGCCTCAGGCCCCCAAAGTGATGGGATTACAGGCGTGAGCCACCGCGCCCAACCAAAAATGGGATTTTCTTACACATATCCTAGGATATATTACATTTTAAAGTATTGGGATGTCTTTTTCTGACTCTACATAGATATGTGCTTCTACAATAAATAAAATAGTATGCCATATTTTATTTAATTTTTTTCAGTAGATGGATATTTTAGATTATTTTCATTCTCTTCACAATGACAAGTAACACAGTTTTTTAATTTAGATTTGTCAAAGCAAAATTATAGGATCAAGGGAGAATTTTACTTTTAAATAAGAAAATACTCTTTGAAAAGGCCATATGAATTTATATTCCTGTGAAGGTTGTAGGACTTTCTTTTTAAAAAAACACTACCAACTCTGTAACATGTTTTGTTTGGCCAATTTAATTGGCAAAAAATTTACCTAATGGCCATTTTTAATTTTTTTTCTTCCAGTTCTTGTTGCAATCTTCAAAGCAAATCTTAGTGATTTGGGGATTTGGGTAGGCTGGGAGGTACAGATAAAACACATGTTATATGACCTGATATATCCTGCTAAACCTTAAATCCTAAAATACAAAGAAAGTTGATTGGTTTAATTACTATCCATTCCAAATATATTTCATTCAGAGTTATGGATTAAGTTGTTTCCTTATAACGGTTACCTGTAGCGAACTGGGTACTGTTTCCCTGTCTTCTTGGTTTACATACCTAGGATCACGTGACATTTGCCTTGGCTGCCATCAGCCAGTTACCACAGATGCTCTAGGTATGGTTCAGTTCAGATGAAACTAAACCTGAAAAATCATTTTGCTTTATTTTATTTTATTTTTTATTTATTTATTTATTTTTTTGAGACGGAGTCTCGCTCTGTCACCCAGGCTGGAGTGCAGTGGCGCGATCTCGGCTCACTGCAAGCTCCGCCTCCCGGCTTCACGCCATTCTCCTGCCTCAGCCTCCCGAGTAGCTGGGACTACAGGCGCCCGCCACCACGCCCGGCTAATTTTTTGTATTTTTAGTAGAGACGGGGTTTCACCGTGGTCTCGATCTCCTGACCTCGTGATCCGCCCGCCTCGGCCTCCCAAAGTGCTGGGATTACAAGCATGAGCCACCGCGCCCGGCCTGCTTTACATACTGATATTTTATGTTCAAGTAAAAACCATACTTTACCTGAAAATAATTTAAAATACTCAAAAAATGACTAGAGTTTATTTAGAAAGCTGCTAGGTGGGACGGCAGAATTAGTATGTTAACGTTGTTTCAGCAAAATGGAGGGATTAAGGTTGGATGATCTGGTTTTCGTTTGGGGTAAAAATTCTGCCCTGATAGTTGTGAGTTGCATTTTGTAGAATGAATTTATTCTATCTCTGCACCTTCTGTGAATGAGTTTCTACACTGTAGATACATGGTACAAATTATATATCAGAATAATGTGAATGTGATTTACAAAAACTAAAACATAGCAAAACTATTTTTTCACTTTCAAGATCAATGAAATAAAGATGCATTCTAGACACAAAACCCACAAAGAACAACATAGTTTTGATGTTATTACAGGATCGTGACATTTTTTTCTTTCAATATAGGTAAACAAAAAGCTTACAAATTCTTACAAAAAAATTACAGTGAGATGAACAATGAAAATAATCACATGAATATAAAAACCAGACCTTCCCACAAAGCCTGCACGATCTTCTCTGTACTTTGTGTTTCATTATATTGTTAAGAGCAATTCCCCAGAGATGAAAACAGTTCTTCCAGAAGAGATCAGTGACTTAAGAAAACAGATGAAGTCAAACCTCACAAAGTAAACATATAATAAGACTTCTGAGTGTTTATTAAGCTGCTGTTTATGTTTTTTAGTTGTAGTTACTTTTTCTGTCTTCACATGCATCTTTTGAACTCAGATAATCAAAAATTATGTGGAAAGAAAGCCTAGTAAATATGGCTTAGGTGAAAGAATAACAGTTCTTTTTTAGACTTTACAGTATAACTAAGCATCCTGCAAATGTGTAAAGAATTGAATGATATTAGGCACCGTGAAAGTGTAAAAAGAATTGAATGACATTTTTTTTTCATTTCCTTAAAGCTCATGCAATCTAAGAGCTAGAGTATCAACACAGGTAAAGCAAAAAAATAAACGTTAGATAACAATTGTCAAAATCTGATACATTGGATTCAAATTTCAAACATCCGTTATATTATGGTAGAAATATTATTTTTTTCAACTTACTAGTTAACAAATATATAAAAGTAGAAACATAAATTTTTGTGTCTCCCTTTTCTTGTCTGAAAAATAGTGCTTCAAGAGTATCCAAAAGTGACGTGGACTGCTAGTTTTTCCAATATCCATTTTTTCAATTTTGTGTTGGTAGCACATCCTTACCCTTATTCTCTTCCTCCTTGCCTATAAACAAAGGGAGGAAGATGTCCATCGAGCATGAGACTGTGATTTCTATCCTAGCCTCCTACCTTAAGCCTTAGGCTAATTTCTCTTATCCCCCTTTTCCCCCATTTCTTACTCTGGAATTCAGGTACAGTGCTAGTGAGCTAGTAGATGAAGAGTGGATTGAAGGCTATACCCTTGACCTGTGCTGTCTAGTACAGTGGCCACTGGCCACATGGGGCTACTGAGCACTTGAAATTGGCTGGCGTGACTGAATAAAAGAATTTTTAATTGTGTTTGGTTTTAATTACTTTAAATTTAAAAACAAATTAGCTATTGAAAAATTGTATGTTGAAACAATTTGTGTATATTAACATTTTCCAAACAAAATTTTTGTGAAACCTAAATATGACCAAGTATTTCCAGTGAAATTTAGCATCCTAATTGAGAGGTAATACATATTTAAAATGATCACATTTTGGACCTATTAGGTTAAATTAAATATATTCCTAATGTTAATTTAATCTGTTTATTTTTACTTTTGAAAATTGTGGTTAACAGAAAAATTTTAAATTACACATTTAGTTCACTTATATTTCTATCAGACAGAATTGATCTAAGGAATGGCAAGAAAGAAGGTACCCAGAGCTCTGCATGACCTTATGGAGGACAACAGTGTGACAGCCCTTAGCCACCTACCAGTCAAGACTTCTATACAGAAGAGAAATAAATCTTAACATTGACTGAAGTCCCTATTACTTTGGTTTCTATTAAAGCACCTGTACACTATTTTAACTACTAAACTACTTCATTAAGTTGTTGAGAGTATTAAATGAGTTACTGCTTATCAAGGGTTTAAAATAGAGCCTGCTACATACTAAGGGCTCAATGCCCATCAATTATTTTCCTTCTTATTCTCTGAATTGAAGTGTGGTTCTCTTCCCCATAATTCCATATTATTTTATAATTTACATTATATAGTGCCATCATAATTTTATGTACTTGAATTGGAATTCACTTGAAAGAATTTTGCCAGCTAGCATGTGTCTCTATCTCTAGTCTCTGTGAATCTCTTAGGTAAATGCAGAATTCCTGCACAAAGGTTTACTGAAACACTTAGTTAATACTTTCAACAATCATCCCATCACCATTGTTTCCATAACCATAAGAAAACCACAATCATGTCATTCCTCCATAGTTCAAACCTCTCTCTGGTTTTCTGTTGCTCTAAGGATGAATACCAAACACACTCACATATCTTTTCCACCTTGTAGGATGATTTCTTCCTTTTGGTTTTCTGGGCTGTAGAGGATGAATACCAAACACACTCATGTATCCTTCCCACCCTGTAGGATGATTTCTTGGTTTTGGTTTTCTAGGCCATACCATATACTGTAGCTTTCTCTTATTTGTTTAATTGGTCTCTCAAGACCTTATGCATTTCTTTTATTTTTCCTTGAGTATGCTTCTCTTTCTGCATCGTCTAGATAAATGCCAATTACCGTGCCATATCAACCTCTTTAGAGAGCCTTAGATGGCCTTCCGGATTGCCTTAACTCTTCTGCTAAATGCTTTTAGAACACCATGGTAACACCCTCCCTAACCATCCTGTCCCATGTCTCTACTAGAGTCAATGGTTATAATCTTATAAATGTAGCACCTTTCACATTATTAAAATATTTTTTTTCTGTTCCCACTACTCTCTTTTCTACCAAATTGTACTTCCTTGAGGACAATACTGAATGAACATTTTGTAACTCCTTCAAACATGAAGGCAGAGTGTCTAATAAATTCATTAGACTGCCAGGTAAGCGCTACAAAAATTGACAGATATTTGGTGTGATAATTCAGAGGAAAATAAATATCACTTCATCTCAGTGGTAGAGATAAAGAAGTATTTATAGAGTTACTAAGATATCACTTGAACCCTATAAGACAGAAGTCAGATTGGTGGTTAAGAGAGGACTTTAGAACCAGACTATCTGGAATTGAATCATAGACATGCCACTTATTAGCTGTGTGATCCATGACAAGCTATAAGATCTCCCTGTGCCTTAAGTTTGTCATTTGTAAAATGGACAGAGGAAATGGCAGTAAATCTTACAAGACTACAAGGATGATTAAGTGAACAAATATGAATCTAGCTTAGAAGAGTGCTTCGTGTATAATAAGTTCTCAGTAAATATATATTATATATGGGCTTTGGATTAGAAGAAAGAGAGAAGTTATTTATAGTAGAAGAAATTACACAAAATATCATAAAGGGAAGTAAGAAAAGGTAAAGTGTGCAAGAGAGTGAGTGGTCCTACTTTTGAGACACAGACATTCTCTAGATGAGTGGTGGGAGGTAGGGCAAGGAAAGGGTCAACTTTAAGACTATAATATTAGTAGATGGGAAATTATTAAAAGTTTTTGGTCAGAATGGTAGCATCATCAAAACTGTTTTTTGTTTGTTTATTTTGCTTTTGTTTTGTCTGTCAGTACTGCCAGAGAAATATATAGAAAAGATTGTAACAAACACTTTAGAGCTATTATCTCCTTTGATAGCACACATCCATGAGTAGATATTATTACCATGTCCATTGTATTGACGGAGAAACTGAGGTAAAAGAAGACATGATACAGAACAAGACAATAGTAATACCTAATTCATACACCTTCTTTCAGATTTCAACATTTGGAGAATTGTTAACACTGTATGAAACACAGACGGGGGCCAATGAAAGAAATACATAAGAAAAAGAAGAAACACCAACCAAAAAGAAATCTATAGGTTTTATTATTATCAACCCTAAGAGAAAAGTATTACTCTCTTTTATTTTTTTTAGTTCTATCTAATGTAGCATAATGTAAGAAAGCACTTAGGTGCCTTTTGCAGAGAAAATTTTTGAGTGGTCTCAATTTCAATTTATATGTGTGCTAAAAATGTGTAAAATTAGGCTAAAGTAAAAATTAAAAAAAAACTACTTTCCCTTTGAGGCTTGAGAGGGTTAGTTTCATGCTCAGGATGTCTATAAACAAAGATCTAATTACCAAGTGCTAGGACATAAAGGGAAATAAGTGGAATAATAGCTCAAGAGACTTTATGGCTCAAAATCCATTTCCTTTGAAGTGGGATTATTTGAGTCATTTTGAAGCTAGGTTGCTGGTGGTTATAATGTTGGGGGGCAAGGAACAGGTAAGGATGAGAATAGAGGAGGGAAGGAGGAAACCTTGCAGGATAGAATCCTATCAGTGCCTAGGAGAGTGGAGGGTTAACTCACAGGTAGTACATATGCTAGAATAACATGGGTGAGTTTATTAACAGAGATGAGTAGATGTCCAGGAGTCATGAGGCTGAGCTCCTCTTTTCTGAATGAAGATAATGCGATAATCTTTCAAAAGAGACATAGTGACACTATTAGAGCAAAGAAGTAGGTCATTGAAGAAAAGAGAACATAGTTGTGGACATGGAGCTTTTGTTCCCTATTTTCCTAGTTCTATCCATTTCCACAATCATGGATCAACTCCACGGAAAGCAGGAAGAAAGCAAAGGAGGAAGTGGTTTTTTAAATCATCAAATACAGTGGGGTTTTTTGGCTTTGTTTTCTGTTAGAGGCTCTAGTGAACTCCTTAATAAAAAAGAAAAAAAGTTGTAACAATGGGCCCAAATCATGTTTGAAAGTTGTCAACAGATTTTTACAATTTACAATATTTTTCTATCATTATTAGAGTGAATTAAGAGTTACTTAATCTGTTTATAAATTGCACCTAGATGCCTAGGGTAGAGACTAACATATTTTCAGAAGTTTTTGTTATGTGAATTATCAATATTTTCATGTTCCTTTAGGAACATATGTAAAACTTATTTAATAAATACGAATAATGTTGACCTGCACATTACTCGACAGAGATAAGCTGATACTTGATAAATTCTTGAGAAAATAGACACCTGGTAATGGGGCTCAAAGTGATAATCATTATGGATTATTTTAAATATTAGAGTTTTAATACAAAAGTAAAAAGTGATTCTTGTGTTACAAGGATTTGACTCATGCTATTAATAGTCCCATGCATTTTTTTAAATTTCTACCCTAGAATGTTACGTAACTAACACAATCTTGCAGATAAAAGTTGTAATTGTCTAAAGGAAGTTGAAGCCCATTCCTTTTTTTTAACATTAAATTATATTTTTAAAAAGCACTAAAGCAAGTGATGTTTAAATACAAATACATTACAACCATCTGTCAATTAATTCTCTAATGAAATACAAGCATTGAATCCCCATCCATTTTACAAATAATAGAATTATTCCTATGAACTCAAAGAAAAGACTTTAAAAGAGTCTGTATTACAAATTACAGCAGTAAAAAATCTTCAATGGTTGAGTTATTTTTCACTGCAAGAAAACACTCTCTGGCTCCAAATGTTCTCTTAAAGCAGACAGCAATTTTTTTCACTGCACATGGATTTCAAGAAATGTGGATATAGCCTGGCAAGTACGTTGAAATTTTGTAAGAAGACATGGAAATTACTAGTAGGTGAGAGAGCACATTTTTATAAAAACATTGAGTAATATTTTGCAACTTGTTAAAAACTGAAGACTGTAAAATGACAGTCTAATTTTATATAATTATTATTAAAATATTTTGACAGAAGTATATTAGCAATCTTCATATTACTTGTGCACTTAACTATTTTGTTATTAAATATAAAGTTTAACATAGGTTTAGATTGTAGATCCAATATGTAGTGAAGCTATTAGTGGAGTGTAATTCTTACACCAATATACAAAATTTGTTGGCTTCTACATAATTTATATACAAACTTCCTGCAATATTGCTTCATGTAAAGGGTTTTTAAAAAAATTTTACTTGTGAATTTGTTTCCATTGATTATTTAAAAGAAGTGACACTCTTAGTCACTTCAGAATTTATTGTTTATAGCAGGGAAATGTAAAACTACCCGTATCTTCTAGAAAAAAAATACGTAGAATTAACCTAATATATGTCTATAGGGTCAATGTGTAATATGAAAATTTATTTTTAAATATATTTCATGATGCGTAAATCATCTCGTTACTGTAATCTGTACAATTTATGCACAATTTCTTAATATATTGGATTTGTATTTATCAAAATACTATAATAAAAAATTTCATTTACAATGAATAAACATTTCAAGGTGCCTAAACATTGTATCAGTTTCAAAAATTAAACCAAGTTAATCTTGCTATAGTCTTAACAAATGCAATATTTGGAAAGGAAAATAGTTCATTTTATTTAAGAAAAATCTCGTTAAACCTGGAAACAATACTACAAGTTTATGAAAATCAAAAGTACAAAATGTAGTCATACATCATTTTCTAGCTACCTTATATTTTCTACATATAGCTATGGGTAATTACCTTGATTTCAGGAACGATAGTTTGTACTTCCTTTCCCCCACTGCATTTCCCAGAACACGAAAAGACACTTAAGAATGACGTGTTTGAGTGGAAGTTTGGCTCAATGGTTTTATTAAAGAGAATTTTAGAACTTAATATTTTAAACTATTAATTTGCAATGGCCCTTGGATTTAATCTGATCTACCTATAAATCCAAAATCAACCATATATCACTATTCATGTTAACAATAGTAGTGCCTACATCCTAACTAACTGTATGTTATGAGGATTGAATAATACATATGAAATGGTTAGAAACACGCCTGAGCCATAGTAAGTGCTCAGAAAGCTGTTACTATTATCTAACTTCTTTATCTATTTTGTTATTTGCATAAAAAATCCTTTAAAGTTTATTGTGAGGATCAAAATGTGTGCAAGGCATTTGGGGCCCACTTAAGATACAGTAGATACTGTCATAAGAAGTTAAGTGTTAATATAACAATCTTATTCTGTAGTGGGCATTGTAATTTATGGATAACATATTTTTTCATTATTATATTCCTAATGCTATACTCTAAACTTATACAAAACTAACAATAAGTGTATCATTTGTTCTTTATATTGTTGTAATAAAATTGAATTTTCTCTCCAGTTCATATCTGTCTTCCAGAGATTACATGAGAAAGGAAATAGGAGTTGCAATTACTATGGATTTGTTAGAAGCATCTATTTAATAACAGATAAGGAAGGAAATACACATTATCAACACATTTTAATAAGCCCAAAATATTAACTTTTTTAACTTAGGTAAGAACCAGATGGGAAAAATGTCTATCTGTACTTTTCAGTCAACTGAGAAAGACGAGAAAAAAAGAAGCTCACACTGGGAATGTAATGACTAATTTATCAAATGCTTATGCTTCAGGTACGAATGCCATTAACAAATGTATCCCTTTGTTATTTTTAATACATAAATCTCATGTGCTTTACATGTTTATCAAAGCAATTACAATGTTCTTTTTTAAAAAATTTTATTATTATACTTTAAGTTTTAGGGTACATGTGCACAATGTGCAGGTTTGTTACATATGTATACATATGCCGTGTTGGTGTGCTGCACCCATTAACTCGTCATTTAGCATTAGGTATATCTCCTAATGCTATCCCTCCCCCTCCCCCTACCCTGTAACAGTCCCCGGTGTGTGATGTTCCCCTTCCCATGTCCATGTTGTTCTCATTGTTCAATTCCCACCTATGAGTGAGAACATGGGGTGTTTGGTTTTTTGTCCTTGCGATAGTTTGCTGAGAATGATGGTTTCCAGCTTCATCCATGTCCCTACAAAGGACATGAACTCATCATTTTTTATGGCTGCATAGTATTCCATGGTGTATATGTGCCACATTTTCTTAATCCAGTCTATCATTGTTGGACATTTGGCTTGGTTCCAAGTCTTTGCTATTGTGAATAGCGCCGCAATAAACATACGTGTGCGTGTGTCTTTATAGCAATGTTCTTTAAGATCTGACCATTTAATTTACTTTTAGAAGTAGAATGACCAGATCATTTTGTGGCAGTACAGTCAAATAAAGTAAAGTACATCTCTAGGAGATCTTGAAGGGACACCTGCTCCAATGGCATTAATTTTAAATGGTTAATTTTTGGTGAAAAATAAAGGTTGTCCAATGGGACATTGAATGAAGATTGTTGATAAGATTTGGGAAAATGCTACTTTACTTGCTATTTGACATGGCACTTTAATATCTTTAGTTTACAATGATGATCTTTAGTTTACAATTATATCTCTTGGAAATTTTCTTTGCCATTTAGCTACTGACTTTGTAGTTTATCTCTGTTCTCTAGATTTGTTGCCATCCAAGAATGACAAAGACTTAACAAAATATTTTCTGCTGCAAGTGGTAGATATTCTTTTGCAGTATGTAAAAAAAAACCTTTGATGGTAAGAGTAAAATATTGGACTCCCATCATCCTCATCAACTACTTGAAGGTTTGGATGGGTTTACCTTAGAACTGCCTGACCACCCTGAATCTCTGGAACAGTTACTTGTTGATTGCACAGATACCTTAAAATACAGTGTTAAAACAGGTGATTTTTCAGATTGATGTTTTTGAAATGTAAATTGGATGAATAGCTTTGAGTTTACATTTGTGTTGAAAAATGATCATAGTTTTATTTATTCTTATTTAAAATATTTAACTTTGATTTTTTCAGATTCGATTATCATCTATAAATTGTTTTCAAATTAACAAAATTATTTTAAAATTAAAATTCTAAAAATTAATAAAAGAAAGTAAATGGTTTTGATTCAGGAAATTACATTTTAATGGCAAGTAAATGTGTAATTTTTATCAGTTTTCATTTAGTTTTATAATGTTCAATATTGATGCCAAATTGATTACCCTTTGTACCAGTAAAATACATAGCATCAAAATTACCATATATATATATATATCTTACATTTCTGAAATTGTGTTTTTTGATTAAATTAGCTTTACTGTAACTAGATTCTTTTTTTTTTCTTGAGAGTGAGTTTCCGTCTTGTTGCCCAGGCTAGAGTGCAATGACGCGACCTCGGCTCACTGTAACCTCCACCTCCCGGCTTCAAGTGATTCTCCTGCTTCAGCCTCCCAAGTAGCTGGGATTACAGGTGCCCACTATCATGCCAGGCTAATGTTTTGTAATTTTAGTAGATACACAGTTTCACCATGTTAGCCAGGCTAGTCTCGAACTCCTGACCTCAGGTGATCCACCCTCCTTGGCCTCCCAAAGTGCTGGCTTTACAGGTGTGAGTCACCACACCCAGTTACTGTAACTAGATTCTTAGCCATTTAAAGTGATCATAATTTCAGGGGCAAGTGAAGTTTGAATAGGGTCTATGGAACCCTTTTTCTAAAATCTTAAACTAAATAGTGTGTTGGAATGAACATAGTCTTTGAAAAAAAGGACCAACAAAGTGGCTCTAAATACATTATCCCTACTTGGGCTTATTAATTTTTTATTATATTATCTTGAAAAATATGTATAATTTTAATAATTAGAAATCGTTTGTGAATGGATACCTTATATTTGATAAATATCAAATATATGGACATTGTTATGACATTTGTTACACCCCAGCACTTTAAATATCACTAATATTTTATTTTCAGACCAAACTGATCTGCCATGCTAATGCACAAAGATGATTTACATTTGAGAATGCTCATTGCTGCCTGTATTTTAATAACAGAAAACAAAGGATGCTTGTCTTTAAATTTATCTTAAATAAACAGAGAATATCCTTTGAGATAAATACTATGCAATATTACCATTTAAAGTTTTAGAGAAGTCATGGGGAATTTCTCATAGGATATTGATCGTTATAAAAAGGTATGCCACGAAATAATATGTTCAATATCTCAGTTATATTTAATTATATTGTTAATTCCATGTGTGTATGCATACACAATATATGTGTCTATATCTACCTATTTATAATAAACACATTTGTAAACTATCTTTGTATAATTTTAGGATATCTGTAAATATCATTTGTAGAATGTATTTATTATAAATAGGTAGTTGAATTGATAAGTAGGCAGGTTGTCTCCTATACATGCATAAAAAATCACTATTCTGTATGTATAGTTTGTATTTTGTGTATTTCTAAAACGTGTAGTATATTTATAACTAGAAAACCATTTTTAAACAAAATAAAAAGAAAGCCTTTATAAGATTAGAAAAAAAATACCCTGTTGTAGACTCAAATTTAACCGTATAAAGTAAATGTGAAATTAAAATAAATTCAGCTTAGAAATAAAAATAGCAAATGGTATTTCTGAAAAATAGTGGGGCAATTGGGAAGCATTTCTGACTTACATAAATTAAATTCCTTTTTTTTTACTTTATCTAGCATTGCAAATGTAGGGTAAATCTGTAGACCCACCCTCCACTTTTCCATTTCCATTTCTGTACATCTGAAGAGCAGAGAGAAAAAATAAAGATGCTAAGAAAGTGATAAATAACAGAAAGGAACACTTGGCTAACACAGCTCACACCTTCCAGACATTACATTTCATCCACGTGATAAGTACGTATTGAGTTCCTGTTTGTTAAGAACCCACAAAGGTGCTCTAGGAGAGGACACTGTTGAAACGTGGATAATGTAACATACTAGAGGAAAAAAGAGAGGGACTCACAAAGAGCTGTGACACAAGTCGTCTGTAAAATATGAAAGAAGTGCAAAAGATAATCTAGGGGATAAGAAGGGGAAGATTAATTTTTATTTACTTACTTATTTGAGACAGGGTCTTGCTTTGTTACTCAGGCTGGAGTGCAGTGGGGTGATCACGGCTCACTGCAGCTTTGACATCCCACACTCAAGCGATCCTCCCACCTCAGCCTCCCAAGTAGCTGGGAGTATAGGCACACACCACCACACCTGGCTAATTTTTGTATCATTTGTAGAGACAGGGGTCTCACTATGTTGCCCAGGCTGGTCTCAAACTCCTGAGATCAAGAGATCTGCCCTCCTCGGCCCCCTGCCCTGCGGAAAAACTGAGGTTTGTTTTAACTGTTTAGTTATCACTGAGATTTTAACGATGCATAGCCCGTGATAGTAATTAGTATTTTGTAGACATGAAATGTAAATAAAAATAGCCTACTTAGCTTATTGCTATTTTTAATTTTTTTTTTTTGCTTAATAATGGCTCTTTAGTTAAACCTGTATAGAGCAATACTGTATTTCCAGACAATATGGTTTGTTTCATATGTTGTATACATTATTATACAAAATAAATTTATAAATTATATTCCAAAGTGCTGGGATTGCACGCATTAAGCCAGGAATCCCAGGGAAGATTACTTTAAACTAAGTTGGATATTGTGTGAATATATTTGTCTTGCTATAAAGGAATACCTACATCTGATAATTACTTATAAAGAAAAGAGTTTTATTTGGCTCACATTTCTGCAGGCTGTACGAGAAACACGCCAGCCTCTGCTTCCAGTGAGGGCTTCAGGGAGCTTTTACTCATGGCAGAAGGCCAAGGGAAGCCAGCATGCCACATGGTGAGAGAATGAACAAGAGAAAGAGGAGGACAGGTGCAAGCCTTTTTAAAAGTCAGATCTCCCAGTAACTAATAGAACCAGAACTCACTCATTACAGCAGAGATGTCACCAAGCCATTCATGAAGCATTTGCCCCCATGACCCAAACACCTCCCATTAGGCCCCATCTCCATCATTGGGGATGACATTTCAACACAAAATCTGGAGGGGACAAATACCCAAACTATATCAAATACAGATTTTTCAATTTGACAACTAATAAAGATTACTTACTAATATAAATCTTTAAAAATCATTGTAAAAGGATCTAATATTATGCCCCCAAAAACATATAAGCAGCTTTTCAGTGAAAATTTAATGTTTTAGATGGCTTCTCCCCACTTTGCCCAAGTGGTCCATGGAAGTAGTTATACACACCCCCATCCTTGACCTTCCTTCCTCAGATGCAGGACCTTTCTCACCCTTGAGCATATTGAGATCTGTTTCAGTTTGCTCCTTTTCCAAATCTTTTTGTCTGGCAATGCTGAAGTTTAGATCTTACCTTAAAAATCACTTCCTCCAAGAAGACTTCTCTGGAGATTTCCTCGGCCCACTCCCCTGGCTACTTTCACTCCCCTAGGAATGCACTTACCACAACCACTGTTTTCCTATGTAGCACTTTTTACAATTGTAATCAAACACATTTCTGTCATTATCTGTTTAATCTCTTTCTTTGCGACCAGCCTGTAAAATCCGCATGACAGCAACTATGCCCATTGGTTTACCACCATATCTCCAATACTTAGGAATGTCTCTGTATAGGATAGCTCCTCAATAATGTTTACTGAATAACATAATTTAAGTGTGCTTGATACATGAGTACCTGGTAAGTGAAAAACTTATCAAATTTCAGTATTTTTTAACTCTAGTTTTTATTTTGGCCTATTGCAATTTTGTTTTTGTCTCCAAGACGTCCTCGCTATTTTAACCAGCTGTCCAGTGGGTTAGATATGATTGGACTTGCAGGGTAATGGTTGACAGCCACTGCAAATACCAACCTGTGAGTAGCCCTCTGTACCTAGGAAATGTGAGATTATTAGACACACGTAAGCAAGAGTGAAGATGTAGGTAGTGGAAGTTCCATTTTGCTGGATACGATGCTTGCTGTGTCAAAAACAAATAGTTGAAACTTGGGAGAAATGCAAAGAAGCTGCTATGTGTTTCCTGTGTGACATGTGTGAAGTTTACATGGTTGTCTGAAAATTCTCTGGCAGTGTTCAGGGCCTGAATTTACTTGATTAGCCTCAGATGTTAGGGTGTGGACTGGGAGTCAAGTTCTAGGAGTGGAATCATTTCAACACTACTCAAAACAGCCCACAGTATGTAGTTGTTTAAAAATACACACACATAGAGGCCAGGCACGGTGCCTCACACCTGTAATCCCAGCACTTTGAGAGGCCGTGGCAGGTGGATCACTTGAGGTCAGGAGTTCGAGACCAGCCTGGCCAACATGGTGAAACCCCGCCTCTATTAAAAACAAAAAAATTAGCTGGGTGTGGTGGTTCAACCCTGTAATTCCAGCTACTCAGGAGGCTGAGGCACAAGAATTGCTTGAACCTTGGAGATGGAGGTTGCAGTGACCCAAGATTGCACCACTGTACTCCAGCCTGGGAGACAGAGGGAGGCTCCGTCTCAAAACAAACAAACAAACAAAACAAAACAAACAAACAAAAAAAGCACATACACATATATATGAAAAGTTCTCTGAATATAAATTAGAACCTCAATCGTATTGAATACACTTTTAAAGAAAGGTTAGATTTAACTTTGACATATTATTTTAAAATATTGACTTTTGCCATGGCAAAACTTGTGGCCATAAGAAAATTAGATATACTGCTGATGTGTTTTGAAGTAAAGTTAATTTTAGGGCAATATTTTTCAAAGTAAAAAAGAATAGAGAGATGATTGGATATTAAATTGAAAGGAATAGTCTGTGTCAGATGTTAATATAATTTAGCAATCAAAAGAGATAGCTGGTAGAACTTCAAACTTTAAAACCAAGAACTAAATATTTATAAGAGCCTGCTCTGTTATGTGGGAAAACTGAGGTTTATTTTAACTGTTTAGTTATCATTGAGATTTTAATGATGCATAGTCCATTGTGGTAATTAGTATTTTGTAAATATGAAATGCAAATAAAAATAGTGTACTTCGCTTACTGCTATTTTTAATTTTTTTTTTTTGCTTTGTAATGGCTCTTTAGTTAAACCTGTATAGAGCAATACTGTCTTTCCAGACAATAGGCTATATTTTATATGTTATATATTATACAAAATAAATTTATAAACTATATTCCATAGTTTGGAATCCCATTATTATGAGACTTAATCATTCTCTATGTGAAGAAAATACATATTATTGAGCTTAAATAGAGGAATGGTGGAAAGCATAGGTGGTAGATGCAAAGAGAAATAATTTAAGAGATAGATGGTTTTTTATTTTCAAAAAGTTTCCTCATTCTTAATGACTGGATATCTCTTACCATAATCTTTAGATGGTACAAAAGCATGTAAGATGGAATTAGAGAAAATCAAATTGGATTCCTAATTCTACCACTCTACAATGCTGTGAAGATTAGTAAGTCACTGTTTCCTGAAAATAGTAATACCTATTACACAAAGGTGAAATAGGATCACAAAGGTCATATGTGGAAGCTGAAATTGACACATTACATTCTGGCGGAATTAAGCCCTGTTGAAATAGAAGTGAATAAGGCTTGCTTCCTACTCTGTTCCTCTTAGAACTAAAATCTTAATTCTAATAGTCAGTGGGTTTTCTTAGTCTGCATCTCTGAACAGAGCTGGAGGCAAGAGCTTCTGTCTTACTTTATTTTTAGGGTATGCCATGCGAAAGGGCAAGGTTGAGAAGAAATGAAGTGAGTCAGGAAAGGACAGAAGAACAGTATAAGGAATCATTAGAGACCTGGGTCTAAGCATGAATATAAGTACAGTGAGTGCTTGATCCCCCGGGGTTTGTGCTTCTCAGGACAGTTCATCTGTGGGGAGGAAGGGAAAAGAATTTACACTCCACCAGGTCTCCTAGGGCCAAAGGATTGTACCATAGGATATATTGACTTCCCCCTACCTGATGGATGGGCATTCTTGGTTTCAGGCTGAAAAGGAAACTTCTGGGCAGGAGGCCAGTGACTGCTGTCAAGAGAGGAGGTGACTCACTGTTAGGGGCTGTGTGTGAGTGGCTGGGCCTGAATATTGTCCAAAGGCCTTAGAGGCAGAGCAAGCTGAGAGCATCCAAAGCAGCATATAAATAGTGCCTGATGTCAATATCTATGTTTAAGGACACTTAAAGGAGACTTTAAACATTTTCGATGACAAATAAAAGGATTTCTTGAGACTAACGAAAGCCACCTTCAGGTTTCAGAACCCACTGTAAATATTTCACTGTTTATTATACAGAGTGTGCACTAAGGAAAGCTTATAGCCTTGAATTCCAACTTTCGGTTTTTGAAGAGCTGACTCTAATTGCACGGTGTGACAACAGAGGGAGAGTTCCCATCACGGTCATCTCTGAATCCTTTTCCCTGGGTTCCCACATTATTCTTGTCTTGTGCTATCTTCTTGCTTTACAGCTGTTATTATTGAAAACATAATAACTCTTAGTTGTTTTTTGGTGTGTTTCCTCAAAGTACAATCCTTACACAAAGGATATTGACCAATCAATTTCTAGAAAAGGCATTTTCTACCCTTTTCATGTTCTGCAAAACATTGTCTGCAACTCCAGATCTGTGCCTTTTTAACTTGCCTATTAAGAAATACATAGGCTTTTTTCTTAATAACTGGGCATTTTCTGATCCTAAACTATGTTGTGTGTTCTGAAGGGATGGGAGCTGCTTTCAAAATTCCTCCAGGTGGGAAAGAAATTTTCAGATATTGCCCAAAACAATGGAAGTCATGGCGCTTTCTTTGTAGAACTAATATACTCAATCTGGAATAAGCAATTTAGAATATATAAAAGGTAACCATTTCTTGCATAGTCTAATATAGAATTAAAAAGTATATGATCTTGTTAACACATGACTTGACTTTGCCTCTTCTGTGTAATATAAGTCACAGCTGAATTTATCTATATGTATTATAGGTTTACATATGAAATAGCCCCAGTTTTTACTGTCATGGAGACAATTCTTCTCAAGAAGATGTATGAAATTATTGGCTGGGGAGAAACAGAAGCAGATGGAATATTTTCACCTGGTAAGAAAAAGCAACTTTCTGTAAGCTAAATAAAATACCTATCGGGAGACACTCAAAATGTATTCCAACTAATATTGTTATTTTTGACAGACATTTGTAAGCCATTGTGCTATCATTGCAAATGAAATTTCCAGAAATCTAAAGGTGGGAATTTCATTCTTTGACCTTTCACCAATTTCAAGGAAGGATAATTTTAAAATAACAATGATTTAGCACCTCATTAGTTTCAGAAACTGTCAAATTGTTATTTCAATAAACATTTATTGGGATTGAAATTAGCTTAACGGTCATTATTTCTCTTCCACAGGTGGCAGTATATCAAACCTCTATGGTATTTTAGTAGCTCGCTACAAACAATATCCAGAGATAAAAACAAAAGGCATGACTGCACTCCCATGCATTGTATTATTTGTTTCTGAGCAAGTAAGTACCAAGTGTAGGTTTTTTCTGACTTTTAAGAATCATCAAAGATAACCTGATAAAATATAGACTAAGAATATTGGCATTATGCTTATATCAAATATGTTCAGATAATCTCTGAGTCTGGATCTACATATTGATATTGAAAAGGAAAAAACTTTCCAGGAAATATAGGCTCTATAGGTAAGCAATACAAATAATTCAGGATTAAAATTTAATTTCAGCATGACAAACAGAAAGCAGATGTGATTATAAATATAAAACATTCTGCTAACTTTACCAAAATAATTGTTTTAAAAATTTCAAAGATTTCATAGTTCTTTTTCACACTGAATAAAAAGAAAAAGAATGCAATTACTGTTTCTTCTTTCCAGTTCGGACCAAAGGAATCAGTTAAAAGAAAACTGTATTTTTTATCGACTAGGTCCTCAGCCAAGCTCTTCTGATATTGACAGTATCTCCACTGATATCTCCTTTACATTGAGTATTCCACTCTCGTGCATAGAATCAAAACTGTTTAAACCTGTAATCTGATTTCTTCTTATCTGTCATGGCAACATTTATGATCTTAAAATGTAGTAGCCATCCCAGTTTGAGAGTTCTACCTAAAAGTACCTAGAAACAAAGAGTTTTTATTGAAATATTCCTGTTTTTGCAGTGCACTCCCTTTGCCACACTCAAATTGGCATTACACGTCTATATAGTAAGTCCTCACTTAACGTCACAGGTTCTTGGAAACTGTGACTTTAAGAGAAGCAATATACAATAGATCATTGGATTACATCAGTTGCTTTATTATAATGTCAAAGAGAAAAAAAATACTGGTTTCGTTAGACATCTTTTCGGCTAAAGTCAGTTTCCAAGAACCTATGGCTACGTTAAGTAAGTACTTACTATATATTATCAAGTTGGAAACTACTACTTTATATTCAATGCAATGTATTACAGAACTTTATACAACTGAACATGCTTGTTTACAAATGCAATTGTCATCGTTTGAAATATAATTTGAAAATATATATAATAAGTAAATAAGCTGAAATTCCATAATGTTGATCTTTAAGAAATCAGTTTTTTATTTAATCTGTGTATTCTTTATTGAAATAGAAACATGGTTAAGGTTTTAATTTCTGTATTTTTTAATCTCATATATCTGGTCTTTTCCTGGCGATTAAAAATAATCCGGGCCAAGTTTATCTTTAGAGCTGCTATCACCTCTGTCTTGCTGGTATTATTTACATAAGGCAGGATGATACAAGGACAAAGTAAACTAGCAGGCAAGAGATCAAAGTGGGTGTCAAAGTCAGAATTAAGAATTACAGGCACTGGAATATTCAGTACATTCGTAAGACCTCATGCCTTAAAAAAAAAAAAAAAAAAAAAAATCTCAAATGCAGGAGCTAGAGCTGTCCAGAACAGAAAAAGATTTTCCTGGAGGATACTGTCACTAACTTTATAAATGATGTATCTTCGTGTGTATGCAGGGAACTAAAATATTCAAGCTCCCACTCAAGCATGTAGAGTTCTATTCTGTGACAGTGCCTTCTGGAAAGAGGTGCTACAACATTCTAGATCCCAACAAATGTCAAGATGGGGGCCTGGAAATATGCCTTGATACCTGTGTGCATATACATCCACAGACCCATTCAAAGCTATGCATACATGCCCCAAGTGCACTTGTGTGTAAATGGGGATTTCATGTAGGAGAAGTAATGTCTTGTCTTGTCTTATTTTTGCCCAAGGGTCATTACTCAATAAAAAAAAGCTGCAGCAATTCTGGGTATTGGAATTGATAATGTAATTGAAGTAAAGTGTGATGAAAGGTACGTTTCTTAATACATTCTCAAAGTTTTATTATTACTATGCTTCACAGATTAAGATTTCATTTGCCTGTGGTTCCATTCTTTGGCAAGAATCCTCTCCCAGATTCATTTTATTTATGTTTTAAAGATGAGTCATTATGAAAGAAGCACCAAAATTATTTACCCTATTGTTGACATTTATTTACTAACTATGGCCTTATGAAAATTCTATTGCCATATATTTGTTCCCTATTTTATATTTATTAAATACATTAAATTATCAACATAGTGATGTTTGGAAATTAAAAATTCAACCGTGTTAGAGTAGAAGGTGAAAATATATTTTCTTTGGATCCAATTCTTCAGAAATAAGCAATATTACAAACTTTATACAGATTCTGGATATAATTTTTATTAATATCAAACTTATTCATACATCAATTCTGTGTTATGTTCTGTTATTTGCTTTATTTCCTTTGGCTTTATGGTATAGCTTCGAAATCTTGTCTCGTGAATTCACAGACTTTTTTTTAAGTTACATCAGTTTCCAATTTTATAAATGCAGCATAATTTTACAAGTCCTATTTAAAAAGACATTTATAGGTTTTCCCTTTGATTTTAGTACTTAAGAGCATGCTTAAATGAATGTAATAAACATATTTGAGTTTAATAAACACCTTTGAGTTGTCTTGTATGAATATCTCTCATATGAATGCCCATAGGTTCAAATTATGTGTGAATTTATAACTCAATATAAATTTTCCATTTGCCCTTTAAACATTTTAGTTAATTATATTCTTATCTGAAACGTAATATTAAAATATTATCAATATTTTTATACTTAGAAAATCTGACAGAAATGATGTCTATTGTTGTTCAAAACAATAGAAATCTTTTAATATACTGACCTGTCAATTGTATATTACTGTGAATTGACTGTACATGTCCTTTGCCTATGCTTTTAGTGGTAGTTTATTACTTCTTATTGCCTTATAAGAAACATTTATATATTATGAAATTCTGAAATATGTAAATATATCTTGCAAATATTTTCATAAGTTTATTATCCAATAAACTTTATCACAGGTTGTTTGTCCCTGCACGTTTCCTGAGAATTACCACTCTAAAGATATTTTACATCACTTCTACTATTATTAATAGGATTTTTCTACTATTTATTTTCAATAATTAGTATTACGAAATTGAGCCATAGTTTACTTATGTAACTTCCTCAACATTTTTATTTTTATAAACAACCTTAGGTATTCTAGGTATACAAACATATGTACTCCAATTAGGTTTCTTATTTTATTATCTGTCTCTTTTTTTTTTCAAAAAGAAAATAGAATATTGAAGATAGTGAGCATTATTATCTTGGTACTAACTTTAATCAAAATGTTTCCAATGAATTATCTCTAAGCCTGCTGGCAGTTAGTCTCATAGCTGAAAGGAGTAGAAAAATATTGGCTTTAATTTATTTCATGGAAACATGCTGTGAAGAAATGTGAGGCCACCTTAATTTATGCCACCCCCGTCCCCCCTCAAATTTGAATGCCTGATATTTTTAATCTTGATATCAAGAGATCTTAATAACTAAAGTTTTAAGGGCTGGGCACGGTTGCTCATGCCTGTAATCCCAGCACTTTGGGAGGCCGAGGAGAGCGGATCACGAGGTCAGGAGATCGAGACCATCCTGGCTAACACGGTGAAACCCTATTTCTATGAAAAATACCAAAAATTAGCCGGGCGCGGTGGCAGGCGGCGCCTGTAGTCCCAGCTACTCCCAAGGCTGAGGCAGGAGAATGGCGTGAACCTGGCAGGCGGAGCTTGCAGTGAGCCGAGATCGCGCCACTGCACTCCAGCCTGGGCGACAGAGCGAGACTCCTTCTCTAAATAAATTAAATAAATAAATAAATAAATAAAGTTTGATTACTTTAACAAAATAAGGAAAGAAAAACAAAGAATGATCGAAAGGGAGTTTATTATTTTGTATCTTCCTTACAATGATCAAAATCTTCTGATTAGTAAGCGTGCAGATTTTAAGGTGACTGAATAGTAGATGAAGCATTCTCTAACTTAAACGTGGCTTACATTAACTGAACATTTATTACTTATTCATACACTTATACATGTCTTTAGGAGACACTAAAAACTGATTGTTTTAAAATCTTGCACAACACTTCTTATTCTAATTGGTAGAATTTGTATGTTTATATACTTATAATAAATCAATGCGTATTTGCATTTTTGTGGGGAAAGATGATTCCAGCTGAGTTAGAGAAAAATATATTACAAGCTAAAAAGAAGGTATGTTCTACGGTTCTATATTTAACATGCAAATATCTTTATATATTTTTATTAGTGAAAAATAATTGATAAGAGAATTGCTTAAAAAAATAGAATAAACACAAAATGTGGGAAATTTCTTATAAAACTGAAGTGGTGTAATGAAGTAGCATTGCAGTATTTCTAATATTATTGGTTCTGTTAAATATGAAAGGCAAATTTATCAGGGTCTTCCTCGTATAATGGAATTTGGCCATTTCCATGTTTGTGGTGTTACTTTCTTTAAAATAAGTGTAAACAGAAATAACAATAAATAAAATTGAGAGGGAAAGGTATAAATCCACCTTACAGTTATGTTACTACCTCTAGTGATTATGTACCTCAGAATATTTGAAATCATTAGCTATTCAATATCCCTAATCAAAGGTATCCAGATTTCTGATATCCCGAAGCGTAATGGGTACCAGTATTGTATATAGTTCCTGTGGACTTCATGAGATTGTAAGAATGATTCCGTTTTTTCATCACCAGGGCCAAACTCCATACGGAGCCTTCGACCCTCTCCCTGACATCACTGATATTTGTGAGAAGCACAAACTCTGGATGCATGTGGATGTAAGTCATCTCCTTTAGTCTGGCTTATAATGTCTCTTGTTTAAGAAAAAAAATCCTACAATCCTTAAAGATTCCTAACAGGCATTTCAGGCAAGTCAAAAATTTCTCTGTACCTAGATTTTATAATGAATAAATACAGAAAATACAGATAAAGAATAATCTTATTTACATCTATTTTTCTTTTTTCTTTCCTTTTTTTTTTTTTTTTTTTTTTGGACAGAGACTCACCCTATTGCCCAGGCTGGAGTGTAGTGACATGATCTCAGCTCACTGCAACTTCTGCCTCCCGGTTCAAGCCATTCTCATGCCTCAGTCTCCTGAGTATCTGGGCTTGCAAGCATGAGCCACCATGCCCAGCCCAAACCTCGCTTTTTTTTTTTTGTATTTTTAGTAGAGACAGAGTTTCACCATGTTGGCCAGGCTGGTCTTGAACTCCTGACCTCAAGTGATCTGCCCACCTTGGCCTCCCAAAGAGTTGGGATTATAGGCATGAGTCACTGCACTTGGCCTACCTAAGTTTATTTTTAAATAGACTTAATACATCATGAAAAGGGCTAAAAATATACCAAATTATATTTAAAAACCTTAATCTCTATTAATATTCAACCCCAAATTTAGAATATGAATGTTAAAGTCAAACATGATTTGAAATTGAAAGAAGACTTAGCCCATTACTCTAATATACATTTCTTTATTAATATCTATTAAATAAATAATAACTTTTGATGCTATTAATTTAGTACAATAACTTTTAACAGAAATTCCTTTGGCTTTGATTAGAGTTGAATAAAATTAAAGTTATAGCATACCATGGAGATTTTAATTTTTCTGTAGTATAGCCTAATTTGATGCCAACTTTTAAAATCTGTCTTTGGAAATTATAAAGAAAGTTCCTTCTTGAATTAATTAGGAACTTACAACTTCACTGTGTCATGAATAGACAATGAAAATTCATGGTAGGAAATTTTTTAATGCATTGTTTCTTTAAGTAGAATAATTATAGCCAGCTTGATAATTATCTAGCATAATAATTAAATCTTCATCATGTTTTAAAATAAATTTAACATAGAAAAAGTAGTCAGTGTAATTAAAAAAAAAAAGTAATTAGTATAAGAGCACATGTTCTTTGTGTTTGTCGTAGGCAGCTTGGGGAGGTGGACTGCTGCTATCCAGAAACGATTCCTATAAACTCAGTGGCATTGAAAGGTAAGACCTGGGGCATTGCTTGTGAAAGCAAAAGAACCCATTTAGACTCCTTTTCCAGTGACTGTGAGTGCTGACCAGAGCTGCTTTATCACCTAGGGCCAACTCTGTGACCTGGAATCCACACAAACTAATGGGTGTCCCTCTTCAATGCTCTGCTATCTTGATCTGGGAAAAAGTAAATGATTTCTGTTCTTAATTACTGACATAATGGATGGCTTAACAATGACTAGCTTCATTGTGAATGTTTTAAATTAACAAAAATATGACATCACTGAATTAAACATACTGCAGCGCAATTTGCCCTATGGAGGAGAACTTGTTCTCCTCCCTTGATCTTTAAGTAGCAGTCATTTGACAAAATCAAGTGAGTATAGTGCATAGGTAGTAAACCAGCTACCTGTGGGTGGAAAGATGTGGTATAGATGAAAGATTGTGAGAAGATCTATAGAAAACCTGATTATTTATAACCCAGTTATTAAAAACATAATGACCAGCCAGGCACGGTGGCTCACACCTGTAATCTCTGCATTTTGGGATGCTGAGGCAGGCGGATTGCTTGACCCCAGAAGTTCAAGACCAGCCTAGGCAACTTGGTGAAACCCCATCTCCACCCAAAATACAAAAAATTAGCCAGACATGTTGGTGCATGTCTGTGGTCCCAGTTATTCGGGAGCCTGAGGTGAAAGGATAGCTTGAGCCCAGGAGGAGGTTGGAATGAGCCAAGATCTTGCCACTGCACTCCAGCCTAGGTGACAGAGTGAGAGACCCTGTCTCAAAAAACAAAACATAATGGCCATAGATATATGAAAACAATGTGCAACATCATTAATCACCAGGAAAATGCAAATTAAAACTTCAGTAAGATATAACCTCACAACTTTAGGATGCCTATTATACACACACACACACACACACACACAAAGATGAGCATTGGTGACAATGCAGAAAAAATGGAACCCTTGTATACTTTTGATGGGAATGTAAATTAGTGAAAAGAGTATGGGTAAAAAGTATGAAGATTTCTCCAAAAACTAAAAATAGAACTACTATACAATCCCGCAGTCCCACTACTGGGTATATATCTAAAGGAGAGGAAATGAAATGAGAATGCCTAAGAGATAGCTATACTCCCAAGCTAACTGCAGCATTATTCACAATAGTCACATTATGGAATCAATCTAAGTGTCCATTCATGGATGAATGGATAAAGAAAATGAGGTGTATATATGCAGTGGAATACTATTCGTCCATTTAAAGAAAAAAAAAGGAAATCCTACCATTTGTGACCACATGGATGAACCTGGAAGTCGTTATGTTAAGTAAAATAAGCCAGACACAAAAAAGACAAATACCTCATGATCTCACTCATAAGTAAATCTAAAAACATTGATCTTACAGAACTAGAGAGCAGAATGGTGGCTACCAGGGGTTGAAGCAGTTGGGGAAGGGAGTTCAAGGGAAAGTTGATCAAAGGATACAAAATGTCATTTAGGTAAAAGAAGTAAGTTCAGGAGATCTATTGTAGGACCTGGAAACTACAGTTAATAACAACAGATTGTATTCTTGAAAATTGTCAAAAGAGTGGATGTTACATGATCTCACCACAAAAGTGAAAACTATATGAGGCAATGCATATGTTAATAAACTAGATATAGTCATTCCACAATGCATATATACATCATATATATACACATTCCACAATGCCTATGTAGGAAATGCATGTTAATTAACTGTATTTAGTCATTCCACAATGTATAGTGTGTGTGAAACATGCATATATGCAATACTTCATACATATATACCAAAGCATCAAGTTGTACACACAATAAATAAAATTCTATTTGTCAATTTACAAATAAAAGGAAATAATAATTTAAAAAAGCCACCAAGCAAAATATCTCTTAGAGATCAATTTGGCCCACTGGCCAATTTGTAATCTTAGAGTATAGAGCCAAAAATAGGGCATATTTTCACGTGGAAGACAATGAGTAACTGCAATATATTTTTGGCACAAAAAACATAAATGTGGCCAGGTGTGGTGGCTCACGCCTGTAATCCCAGCACTTTGAGAGGCTGAGGCGGGTGGATTACGAGGTCAGGAGTTTGAGACCAGCCTGGCCAATATGGTGAAAACCCATCTCTACTAAAAATACAAAAAATTAGCCCAGTGTGGTGGTGTGTGCCTGGAGTCAAGCTACTCAAGAGGCTGAGGCAGGAGAATCGCTTGAACCTGGGAGGTGGGGGTTGCAGTGAGTCAAGATCATGCCACTGCACTCCAGCCTGGGTGACAGGGTGAGACTTCATCTCAAAAAAAAAGGCATAAATGTATGTGTAGTATGACATTATTTTCTGTTTACATGTATATTTATTTCCCTTCATAGTAAATGTGACAGTATATAAGGACTTAAGGTCATAATCTCCTCCAAGTAGAAATACAATTATAAAGTTTGCATATTCTTTATTGAGGTGTCAAGTTGCAAACACATTTTACCTAACTTTAATTTCTACCTTTGGGGACATCATTTTCTATCTTCTCTTATTTGCAAGCAATCCAGAGGCTTTGGGTATAAAAATAATCTGTCTTCCTACTATAGCCTTCGTGCCTACTCTTTGAGTACTTAATGCTCACTTCATCTTCCCTAGTTCTGAGGGAATCTTTATTCATTCTCTCATACCTAGTGCATTATCAGCTCTGCTGACTGGAACTAGTAACATGAGCTCTGCTTCAGCTCCTGCTAAGTTGCCTGCATGGCAGCAATATCCCGTCCAGAAAATGGCAGATACCTCATGCTCGAAGCCTGCAGGTTAGCAGACTGATCCTTCTTCAGCGTTGGTGTGTGGCCAGAACCTAGACATTATTGTTTGACCGTATTTTTTTTTTGAGAAGTTTTCAAATTTGTCTCCAACCCCTACCTTGCTAACAGGTCTCTATTTAACTTTCAGACTTCAGATACCTTTCTTTTTATGGCTCAAATACAAATTTTCTGCAGTCTTCTCTGATTTCTCAGCCCACCATGAGTATGTTGAAGTAATACACTTTATTCTACATAAGTACCTATCATGAGTTTTCAAATAAATTGTTTTTTATATTTTGTCTTGTACTTTATCTTTTCCTAAAGGTAGATGGATGGTCAATGGAAGTACAGCAGAATTGCCAAACCAATAAGCATTTACTATTTTTAAGGTCATTTCTGGAAAACAAGTCTATCTTGGTGTAGCCTTGAATTAAGAGGAATGTTTGATTCTTATCTAATCTATTAACCATTTGAATGTCCAGGGCTGCAGGCAGACAATTTTAATTCATGTCTTAATGAGTAGAACAAATTGAGTATATCAATATTTAACATATTTTTCAATGCCGACAAGGAATTGAGTATAAGGAAGTAAATATATACATTTTTGTATAATTGTACATAAAATATATTTAAACTGATTTTAAATATTCTTCATTTTTACACTCAAGGGAATGAAAATACCATATGTTTTTCAAACAAAATGCCAACCACATCAATTTCATTTATTCAGAAGAAGCTTTTCATAATGCAAAATATAAACTCATTAAGTAGCTTCTCCTTGTCGCTAAGATGGGGATTGAAATCCTTGACAATGCACAAAGGCCCAGGAGGTATAGTCTGTGGCTTTCTCTGAACTCTTACTTCCTCTTGTGTTTCCTTTTGTTTTATTCACATCAATTGGCTTCCTTTTAGTTCCAAAAAGATGTAGTGCAGCTCTCTCCGTTATGATCTCAGTACATCTTTCTTTCTCCTTCCACCTGTCATGGTCTGACTCAACTTTCACTCCCACAGCTCTCTCCCCCAGCATCTTTCTTGCTAAACTGCTGAATTCAAAAATGTTTTTTACTCAGAAGCCTTCCTTGACTTCCAGGCTACATGGAATCTTTGACCCTTAGACCAGAATATTCTATAGCACCATGAAAACTCTTTCATGACATTTATCATGGGTATAATTTGACACTCATATCTGTGACATTGTGATTAGTGTCCAGCCCCGCCCTTACCTACCCAGCCTCCTGCCACTCAGACTATAAGTTCTATGAAGGCAGAGTCTCTCTACCCTTTTTCTCACCACAAATCCACTGTCTCAGCACCATGTATGACAGGTGCTATAAATATATGCTGCTTAATGACTAAGTGTAGCTCAATCATCACACCAGATAAAGCTCATCTTTTTTTTATTATACTTTAAGTTTTAGGGTACATGTGTACAACGTGCAGGTTTGTTACATATGTATACATGTGCCATGTTGGTGTGCTGCACCCATTAACTCATCATTTACATTAGGTATATCTCCTAATGCTATCCCTCCCCCCTACCCCACCCCACAACAGACCCTGGTGTGTGATGTCCCCCTTCCTGTGTCCAAGTGTTCTCATTGTTCAATTCCCACCTATGAGTGAGAACATGCAATGTTTGGTTTTTTTCCTTGCGATAGTTTGCTGAGAATGATAGTTTCCAGCTTCATCCATGTCCCTACAAAGGACATGAAGAAGTCATCATTTTTTATGGCTGCATAGTATTCCGTGGTGTATATGTGCCACATTTTCTTAATCCAGTCTATCATTGTTGGACATTTGGGTTGGTTCCAGGTCTTTGCTATTGTGAATAGTGCTGCAATAAACGTGTATGGATGTGTCTTTATTGCAGCATGATTTATAATCCTTTGGGTATATACCCAGTAATGGGATGGCTGGGTCAAATGGTATTTCTAGTTCTAGATCCCTGAGGAATCGCCACACTGTCTTCCACAATGGTTGAACTAGTTTATAGTCCCACCAGCAGTATAAAAGTGTTCCTATTTCTCCACATCCTCTCTAGCACCTGTTGTTTCTTGACTTTTTAATGATCGTCATTCTAACTGGTGTGAGATGGTATCTCATTGTGGTTTTGATTTGCATTTCTCTGGTGGCCAGTGATGATGAGCTTTTTTTCATATGTTTGTTGGCTGCCTAAATGTCTTCTTTTGAGAAGTGTCTGTTCACATCCTTCGCCCACTCGTTGATGGGGTTGTTTTCTTCTTGTAAATTTGTTTGAGTTCATTATAGATTCTGGATATTAGCCCTTTGTCAGATGAGTAGGTTGCAAAAATTTTCTCCCATTCTGTAGATTGTCTGCTCACTCTGATGGTAGTTTGTTTTGCCATGCAGAAGCTCATCCTGATGATACTGTCTTAAAGTGTTTTCAATAGTCTCTAGGTCAGCTCTAACAAAAGATTAAGAGTAGAGTTATCTACTCTTAGGTTCAAAAGAGCCTAAGAAGAAAATATTTACATGTGTAAATAGGACACCCAAAATACAGATTCATAAAATATTTTCATTTTTGACTTATAATTTCTATTCTATTTCCCTCAAATACTTCAACACTCACCATCACATTGTGGTCCTTCCTATAGATCCACAAGCGAGTTATCTTCCTTAGGATGTTGTGTTTCCACAAACCTCAAGTCAAACTGCCCTTTTGTCAGCTCCCAAATTCATCATTATATAGATATATGTTCTTGAAAATTACTTAACATGTTAACATTTTTAGTTTCTTCAATCTATAAAAATGTTGTCATTATAGTACCTACACCATCAGTTTTCCATGAGGATTAAATGATGAAATGGAAAGCATATAGCAAACACATAAATACATATAATGTTATTTACCTCTTGTACAAATAGTTCTGCTTAATTAACATTTAAATCATACCCCATCAATGCACATAAATTTAGGTTTTGTTGTGCTGAAGCAACATACATACTGAGAAAAGCATTTCTGTCACAATGATGGGTAACATGTCCTTTTCTAGTGATTATTTCTTAATCTTCCAAAGTAAAGCTTCCTGAAGTCTTTAACACTGAGGAGGAATGTTTTCCACATTTTTATATGAGACAAAAGGCTAGAAAAAGACAAAATTAAACGAATGGATTAAATGTGTGGATTATTTTATTCTTCATCTACTATGGTCATCAGAGCTGTTTATTTGGCATCTACACCGTTGGTTCACAGGAGAGTTTAGTTAAAGTGGACTAGGCAGTCAGTTCTCATTAACATTATTAAATGACAGTCACATAATTTCAAAAGAGCAGCAAGACTTCAAGGCATTTAAGAAAAGTATTAAAAAATAGACAAGTATTCACCAAATTGTACCATATTCCAGATAAATCCAAAAAACTGAATATGCTCATTTTCAAAAAAGGATATATTTCTACATTAAATATGCAAAATTCTACTTAAATTTGCATTCAAAGTGGTAATAGTTAAGTGAAATAAATAATGGTGGTTTCTTATTGAAATGTATATGACTGACATATTAGATATGTTTTTCCTTTTTTAGGGTCTTCTAGATGCATGTACTCAGATGCAAGCTGAATATCTTTTCCGGTCAGATAAACTCTACAATGTTGACTTTGACACTGGGGATAAAACTATTCAGCGTGGCCGACATGTTTGTTGATATCTTCAAGCTATGGTTAATGTGGAAAGCAAAGGTAGGAATTTGTCATCTTTCACTCATCTTACTTTTTATTGGAGTAGAAAAGAAAGGGGGTAAGGGTCATATTAATATACATATTTGGAAAAAAACACCAAAATTTTAAAGTTTTAGGGCTATAATAATCTGGTTTTTAACAAGAACAAATTTAACTAATCAATCTAATGATTTTCATTATTTATTTGGGATTTTGACATTTTACACCATGAGAGAGTAGAGAATATATGAACCTCAGGTGTGTTCCTAAGATGAGAACCTCTCAATGTTGTCAGGCACCAAACAGATGTATAAGTGTCTGAAATGCACAGGTTGTTAAGAAAAGAGGGAACAATGAAACTGGAGACTATAGGACCAGTCTGACTCATTCACATTTAAATTACTCTGTAGCAATGCACCATCTATATTGATGAAGTTTAACAATTTTCTCACGATTCGTTGAGCACTATTTAACCAAGCAGCAGTCTAGGTGCCGGGGAATGCAGTGAGCAAAGAAACCAAATTTCCTTTTCTCATGTCAGTTACATTTGGGAGGGTTGTGGAGGGTTCGGGTGCTATAGACAATAATTAATAAGTTATCTAGAAATGATATCTAAAAAAACTAAGGGAGCTTAGAGAATGTAGAGTGATGACAGGTCATCATTAAAAACAAGGACTTTGGATATTGTTTTCAGTGTTACGTAAAATCACTAACTGGTTTGATCCAAGGAGAGACAGAATCAGATTTATGTTTTAAAGGGAATTGTTTTGGCTTCTTATGATAAATACATGGCAGGGAAGAGAAGAGAAACAATAAGATTAGTTAGGAGGTTCTTCCAGTGGTCTAGGCAAGACATGACAGTGGATTGGCCTAAAGTGGTAGCGGTGAAACTAGTGAAAAGTAGTTGGATCCTAGAGTAGTTCTATGGTAAAATAAATAGGATTTACTAATGGATTGGATGTAGGGTATGAGAAGAAGGGAGTGAAAGAACAGTCCAACCATTTTGATCTGAGCAACTAGGAGAAAAGAGTTATATCCTGAATTTAAGAAGGTGATGGAAAGAACTGATTTGTATCATGGAAATATCATTTTTTTTAAGTTAAGACTGACAGATAATAAAGTGAAGATGTTGGATAGTGAATTGAGGTTCAATTTGGAAGTTGTGGAAGATAATATACATTTAAAAATTATTTACATGTAGATAGTATTTGAAGTCATGGGACTGACTGTAGGTAGAAACAAGAGAAGCCAGGGAAATGAAACTTAAAACATGGAAATCAGGGAGAAGCAGAAAAGATCCAACCAAGGGCACTGTGAAGTGTAGCCAAGCATATAAAAGGATAACTAAGAAGGTGAGGTATCAGTCAGGCGCCGTGGCTTATGCCTGTAATCCCAGCACTTTCAGAGGCCAAGGCAGGCAGATCACCTGAGGTCAAGAGATTGAGACCATCCTGGCCAACATGGTGAAACCTCGTCTCTACTAAAAATACAAAAATTAGCTGGGCGTGGTGGTGCATGCCTGTAATCCCAGCAATTTGGGAGACTGAGGCAGGAGAATTGCTTGAACCCTGGAGGCAGAGGTTGCAGTGAGCCGAGATTGTGCCACTGCACTCCAGCCTGGCAACAGAGCAAAACAAACAAACACCCCCCCGCCAAAAAAAAGAGAAAAAAAAAGATGGTGAGGTGTCACCAAATCCATGGGAAGAAAGAATTTCAGAAAACAAAGAATGATACTATATCAAATTCTGTGTATTCCTTGACTAAAATGAGAACTGGAAATTGAAAATTAAATACTTCATTATTGTTTAGTAGTGATCTCAGAACAGTTGTGTGAGAATAGAAAGTAAGGAAATGAAAAAAGCGAATGTAGAAAAGTGTTTTGAGGAGATTGACTATAAAGGGCGAGAGAGACACAGTGGTAGCTGGAGGGAAATTCACATCCAAAGGAATTTTTGTTTTTGTTGTTATAGATGAGCTTTGTTATAGCATACGAATATACTTTTTGTCATAGTCTAATAGATGGAAAATATCATTATGCAAGAAGAAAGTGAAAAACTGGAATGGGTGCTTTGTTTTAGGCAAAAGGTGAGCAAGTGATGTAGTTTACAATTAGATGGGCTCATCCTATCTGGAGTCAGGTGCAATCCATCTGTTGTATTATATTGGTGCAAAAGAAATTTCAGTTTTTGCTATTAATTTTTTTACCACTAAAAATGGCAGAAACCACAGTTACTTTTGCACCAACATAATAACTAGAGGAAAGACCGTATACAAATAGGCAGGATGGTAGACTTGGTTCTGCAATGTTATTTGCTGAGTTTTCCTATTTTGTTAAAGAGCAAGAAACAAGATCATCTACTGAAATTGTGAGGAGTGAAGGGAAACTGGAGATTTAGTGAGTTGAATGAAAAATCATCTAGGCAATGGAGGATTGGCCAGGGAACTCTAGTCAGACTGTGGAGAGGTGCTGAAGGTCCAGTTGAGATTTGTGGTTGTAACTTTACATTAACACCAATTCTCCAACTTGCTTTTCCCCATCTGTATTCACCTGCCCAATACAAAAACGGAGTAGACAGAATATTGATTTAATAAGGCTAGGAAACAGTCAATTAGTGACCTTTCCTTGGTACTTAAAGAGATTTACACAACACTTCCTTTTTCTATTAACACTTTCAACATGTAACTTTGACTAAGTATAAACACATTATAGACTCATATTTAATATTCTATAGTCCTAATGAACATAAACGTATGATGTTATATTTAAAATAAGTAGAGCTTAGGTGTCTTTGACTCTTCATTGACTCTAATAGCAGGGGAAATTTGAGAAATATCACAAGAATATTGTAATATGCAAAGAACCTAAACAAGTAATTTAAATTCTCTCAGATTCAGGCTCCTCGTTTGTACAATTACGTTGTACCTACCTCTTTATACAGATATAGTTGAGTTTAAATAAAATATTACATATAAACTTAACTACATTGCTATAATTCACCATATAATCTAAAGAGTTATTGTCACAATTTCAATTAAGATAAAATACAATTTTTTAGATTATTGAGTTTGGAGCATCTTGATACTTTTTTATGACACATTGTAGCTTCACAAGCTTTATAAATTTTAGCTTTACAAGCTGAAAAAAACAAATCAACATAATGAAAGCATGCATGGTTTTCATTCGTAAATGCTAAGAGAAAACAACTCAGAATTTAAAGACGAAATCATTTCAGAAACTGTACCAAATCTATCAGAAAAGGTGACAGTAAATACTGAGTCAAAATTACTAATAATGATTTTAATGGTATTAAAGTTTATTATGTAATGCTATTTTTAAAGGACAATAGAGAAAATAATATGAAAGGAGACATTTATGAAAATCATCAGAATGTGGTCAAATGTCCAGCATAATTATTTTCTCACAATTATAGGATCAGTATGAAGATAGTCATTGCATATTCATGTCTCACACCTATTATATAAAAGCTTATGGTGGAGTCAAGAATTCAATCATGATTATCTATGATTATGGTCATTGTCATATGATGTGAATCATATGAAAATGGCCAAAGCCACAGACTGATCTTTTAACTCGTCTCACATTTCATGATTCTGGTCACAAGGAAAATATAAACGACTAAGTGAAGGAATATAATCTAAATTCTGCAGAAGATTTTTTGGCTCTTGAATTTTTAAGAACTGTTCCAAATGTAAGCTACTTCCATTGCCAGTGTGTTTACCTTTATTCAATCTGTAGTTATTTAGGTCCTCGTTATTTGCATCCAATGTTTAGATGATTCCACTGATTTTTAGAACTCTATGAATCCCAAATTATAGTTCCATTATTTTCCTAAATACCTCTCAAGAAAACTGCCGCCTTTCTAACTGCAAATTGCAAGTGGTTTCTCAAGTCAAAATTCTAACTGAGGTGACAAGAATATTTGGCAGTCCCACCATTATCATGTACTCTATGAAATTTCAGGAATAAAAAACATGTTAGAAACATAAAAACGTGTTAGTACCTTTTTAGGCCTCTTTTTCACCTTTATTAATAGAAAGTGATAATGGGTCAAGCTACCTGAAGTCAATATTGAATCTCAGATGTGAATACTTACTTATTGCCTGAAAGATCAATCAGGGTCAGAGTCTGAAGATACAGTTTCTCCAAATATTATACAACAAAAATTGTATGTTCTGCACCTTCCTCTTGCCCATTATTTATGTTTAACTGAAATAACCAACAAGATTTTATAAAGCGATTTCTTTCACCCCCTTCCTACTCCTCTATAGAAAGATGGACATTAGGTTCTGTGTAGATCAAAGGTTTGACATGAACTAAAAGCATCTTTGATATATTATTAGCTCTACTATTTGATTTGAAGTCATTTCTTTTGTTAGAAGTTTGGTATTCCCAAAGCAAAGACAATGCTTTTCATAGAAATCATCCATCAACAGCCTATTAGGTAGCCAATGTTCTGATACAGATATCTATATAATCAGTAACACAGGATTACACTTAGCAATTATATAAACTTTGAAGTTTCGTAGATAATTTTTATTATTCTAAGATATGCATTCTGTAAATTCTTTTCCTGAAGATTTTTAAATGGACAATTTAGAATTTTGGGTAAACTTATAACAGTTTAAAGCTCAAATTTTTGCACCCATGCAGCCTTGTATAAATTTCAGACACTGATAATCCCAGTATTTCTCAAGCCACTTCTGTACAGATTATATTTTGTAAATATTTTTATAAAGTTTTTCAACTTTGTAAGAGGTCACCAGTTCTCCTATATAATAGTTTAGCTGCTAATCAAAGCAGGCAGCTTGACTTAGCTTAAATAGCAGTGTATATACCTAAATATATACATACATATGTACAAATATATGCATATATGTACAAATATATACACATATATGTACATATATGTACATACATATATATGTATATATATATACACTGGTAACTCACTTTGAATACTTTTGGTAATAAGGATTGAAAACATTAATACATTAACTCACCAAAATGGACCTACCACTTATTGAACATCTATTGCGCTAGGACCTTTATGTGTGTTATCTCGCTTTTTTTTCCAATAGTTCTGTTGGATACGTATTGTAATTGCCCAGCAGGCACTTCTTTCTTGCTTCACAGATAAAACCAATGCACTGAGACAGTGGTATTGCAATAGAAAAAGAGTTTAATAATTGTAGGGACAGCAATTTTATAATATTACCACCCCTTTCTGAATTATGCTGACAGTTCAACCACGTATTTTACATAATTTGAGTTGCCCTAAAGTAAGTTGAACAAAAATTGTCTGACATTAATGTTTAAGGCCTTCAACTTTTTCTATCATCATTAGTAAATTTCACTGGGCCTGTAAGAGAAAATTGTTTTCCTTTTTGCTTTTCACAGTACTCTTATGTAAATATGCTATGGTTTGAGGCAAGGACTAAGTGAAACTCTTATTTTTTTTTCTAAGCATATAAATGTCACCCTCCACGAGGGTAGCTACTACCAACTGAGTTAGTCAGAAGCAAGAAAGCTTCTAGAGGTACACCAAAACCACTCAACCTCTTAGAGTTCTACACATGTTCCTGACTGGAGGACAAGCCAAGACTATTAAACAAACAATTTCTCACAATATTGCAGATAATAAAAAATACCCAATATAGTATTGTTATATTGAATAAAATATTAGAGAACGACACAAAATAAAAATCCTGACTATTGAATGATAGAATTGTGTGTGTATACATATATATATGAGATTGTATTGTGTGTGGGTATATATATAATTATATGTGCGTATATATTTACATATGCATAAATATATATGTATAAACGTATATTCGCTTCTGTACTGCCATCAGACAGTCTTATAGGAAAGTTAAATATGGATAGCATTTGTAGCATTTAAAGGTAAATTGTTTGCAGAAATAGGCCATGAATAGGTGCAGATTGAGTAGTTATAGAATGCCATCTTTGGCTTTTCTGAGTGTTGGTGTCACTTTGCCCTATAACAGTAGCCAAAGTTGCTTTAACGTGCTCTAACGCCACCTGCATGATGCCATTTTAGGAGCTGAACAAGATAATTAAACAGAGCTTGTCTCTGTGAAATTTACAAAGAACTATATTTGCTGCAAAATAGTGACCTTGTAGAAAAACTCAAGATATACAATGATGAGTCAAATCATGCAAATACTACTGAAACATGATACTATTTTTCCATTCTCTATTTCATTTTACCTCTTTCCCAGGTACTTCTATTTGAATTGCCATATAAATATGAGGAAATGGCACATGCCTTTCTTTAATGCAGTCTAGCAAATTTATATTACTTTATGGTTGATAATTGTAAATCACGGGGTAATGACAGCTGCAATATGAATACAGAATTTGCTGCTTTTTTGTACTAAGCTGCTACTTAAAAATTATCCCTGATGGTCTTAAATTGCCTACAATTTACTTGAAGCTAATGATAGTTATGTAGCCATCTGGAATATGGAAGAGTATTTACTTGTAAAACTTCTTTATAATAATATTTACATTTACACACAGATTGCTCCAAAGATTAAGGCACAGTCATCATAAGCTACCAGCCATGTGGAGGAAAAGTAAATTTTTTTCGAATGGTTTTTTCTAATCCTGCCGCAAGACAAAAAAGATGTTGACTATCTTATTGATGAAGTTGAAAGGCTTGGTAAACAATTCTATTCCTAAAGATAATAAGAAAGGAATACTGAAAATGTTATAAAAATACTATGAATAAGACTTTTAATTCTTATTCTATACTACGTAAGATGAAAGGGAATCAAACTTATACACACACACACACACACACACACACACACGCTTGTTTAAATACTTAGCACCTGTTAAATGTTAGGTACTTTCTTGGTGTGCTTAGGATACACCAGTAAATAAGAGACAAAAACCTGTCCTCTTGTGAAGAGAAGAGAAATTCCATTGTGGACATTTAATACCTTTACATGTATTTTATGTGCTTGAATTAACTGAATAAAGACTTCCTGTAATCAGTTTCAGTATTCTCTTGTAGTATTTCATCTCTGTCAAGAATAAAATATATAAGAAAGATGTTTCTCTTTTTTAAACAATTACGATGTATAGAGGGAAGGGAATAACTGGGCTGACATATTTGCCTTTTGATCCTTGCATATTTATTTAGAAGTGACTATAGCTTGCATCAAGCTCCTAATTTAACTCATTTTTTTCCGCAACATCCTTTTAATGTCCCTAAAGATCAACTGCAGTGACACCCTTTTGTAATTATCCAAAAATACATTAACCATAACCAACATTACATGAACACTTCTCATGTATCACATAGTTTGCTAACTTGCATGGTCTCATTTAATTCTCGATTGACATTGTCTCCATTTCATGAATGTGAAGACTAAGGCTTAAAGTTTAAATAATGTGTCTCACATCATGCTGTTGATAAGTAATACAATCAAAATCTGAAGCTAGCTAGGTTTCTTCTCAAGTGTGGATTTCAAAATTCTGCCAAATGCTTTGCTTTGCTGCAATTCATGGACAGCTTTGCTCAATAAATTCTAGCGGATCCTTTATAAAACTACAGGTCCTTTAATGGCTATGAATATTTTTGCTATTTTCACTTTGAAGAAAATGAATAATTGGGTTTTAAACCTTCTAAGTTTAAACTGCTGGTAAGCTTCATTATGAAACTCCTACTTAAATGTTTGTTGATAATCTGATTGTAGCTAAAAATACTTCATTGTTAACAGCCATTTTCCAGTTCAAAATCACCTTGACATAATTCATTTTATTTTAGCTGATTATTTTTTCTAAAGAATAGATAGTCACAATTCCATGCTCATGGGTAGGAAGAATCAATATTGTGAAAATGGCCATACTGCCCAAGGTAATTTATAGATTCAATGCCATCCCCATCAAGCTACCAATGACTTTCTTCACAGAATTGGAAAAAACTACTTTAAAGTTCATGTGGAACCAAAAAAGAGCCCGCATTGCCAAGTCAATCCTAAGCCAAAAGAACAAAGTTGGAGTCATCACCCTACCTGACTTCAAACTGTACTACAAGGCTACAGTAACCAAAACAGCATGGTACTGGTACCAAAACAGAGACGTAGACCAATGGAACAGAACAGAGCCCTCAGAAATAACACCACACTTCTACAACCATCTGATCTTTGACAAACCTGACAAAAATAAGAAATGGGGAAAGGATTCCCTATTTAATAAATGGTGCTGGGAAAACTGGCTAGCCACACATAGAAAGCTGAAACTGGATCCCTTCCTTACACCTTATACAAAAATTAATTTAAGATGGATTAAAGACTTACATGTTAGACCTAAAACCATAAAAACCCTAGAAGAAAACCTAGGCAATACCATTCAGGACATAGGCGTGGGCAAGGACTTCATGTCTAAAACACCAAAAGCAATGGCAACAAAAGCCAAAATTGACAAATGGGATCTAATTAAACTAAAGAGCTTCTGCACAGCAAAAGAAACTACCATCAGAGTGAACAGGCAACCTACAGAATGGGAGAAAATTTTTGCAACCTACTCATCTGACAAAGGGCTAATATCCAGAATCTACAATGAACTCAAACAAATTTACGAGAAAAAACCCCATCAAAAAGTGGACGAAGGATATGAACAGACACTTCTCAAAATAAGACATTTATGCAGCCAAAAGACACATGAAAAAATGTTCATCATCACTGGCCATCAGAGAAATGCAAATCAAAACCACAATGAGATACCATCTCACACCAGTTAGAATGGCCATCATTAAAAAGTCAGGGAACAACAGGTGCTGGAGAGGATGTGGAGAAATAGGAACACTTTTACACTGTTGGTGGGACTGTAAACTAGTTCAACCATTGTGGAAGTCAGTGTGGCAATTCCTCAGGGATCTAGAACTAGAAATACCGTTTGACCCAGCCATCCCATTACTGGATATATACCCAAAAGATTATGAATCATGCTGTTATAAAGACACATGCACATGTATGTTTATTGTGGCACTATTCACAATAGCAGACTTGGAACCTACCCAAATGTCCATCAATGATAGACCGGATTAAGAAAATGTGGCACATATACACCATAGAATACTATGTAGCCATAAAAATGATGAGTTCATGTCCTTTGTAGGGACATGGATGAAGCTGGAAACCATCATTCTCAGCAAACTATCACAAGGACAAAAAAACCAAACACTGCATGTTCTCACTCATAGGTGAGAATTGAACAATGAGAACACATGGACACAGGAAGGGGAACATCACACACCTGTTGTGGGGTTGGGGGAGGGAAGAGGGATAGCATTAGGAGATATACCTAATGTTAAATGACGAGTTAATGGGTGCAGCACACCAACATGGCACAGGTATACATATGTAACAAACCTGCACGTTGTGCACATGTACCTTAAAACTTAAAGTATAATAAAAGAGTGAAGATGTACATAAAAATAAAAAAAGACAAAAAAATATAACAAAGAGGTTAAGAACACAAATTCTGGAATCAGCCTTCCTGGGATCAAATCCTAGCTTTGCTCCTTACTAAGAATTTCTCTCTGTATTCACTTTCCCCATCACTATAATGAATAATAATGGTACTTATTCACAGGTTGTATGAAAATTCAGTGAATTGGTTTATATATTTTAAGTTCTTAAAACAGTGTCTGGCACATAGTAAGCCCACAGTACATGTTGGCGTTATTAATATCACAATTTGACAAACTGTGAACACGCGCTTTAAAGGTGGTTTTTGTTTTGTTTTTCGTGGTAGGGTTTTGAATTCACTGTTCTGTTTCAAAGCTCATGTGCTTTCTAGTTTGTCTTTCTGCTCTTCTGAGGGCAAATACTTGTGTTAGAGGCACAATGGAGAACAGAGACAGCAGCTGGACCTGGAAGGATGGTTAGACATTTGTTTGGTGACAATGTCAAGAAACGTAAGAAACGTAAGATCTGGAGCTCTTTAAAGAAGCAAAACGTAAAGATTATGAATTTGTCACTAGAATGAAACATATTTAAAATAATTCAACAAAACTCGAAAAAGAGACATTTTAAAATTATACTTTGGTTCTATAATTTTGTTTCTAAAGTGTAAAAAATGTCAGTTCTCTGATAAAATGACCAGAGTTTATCAGAAAATGTGATATTAATCTAGGAGGAAGAGACGTATTTTTGTCAAGTAAAGAAATTTTATAAGAATTTTAGCCATGAATTATTTTTGATTCAGAGTCAAGTTGCCTGACTACATTAACATATCCTGTAAACTCAGTGTCTACCTTTCTAACAGCAAAAATAAAGGTCATGTTTTGTGCATCCTACTCCTTGTATTTACCAATATAAAGATATATTTGGAGAAATCTATGAGAGACTGGAAGATTTTGGAGACAGCAAGAAATACATTTGGATCAAAACAATGGATGTTACATTTGCGGAGCTGGGTCCTGTGTTCCCAGGCAGACCAAATCATCTTGGCTGCAGCAGAGAGCTCACAATACAAACAGTAATTGAACTATTAGCTTTGAAATTTTCTCCTGGCAACCCTGAAATTCTGTTTGGGGCCATGTTACCGCTGCTGTGCCTTGGTAGCATTTTATGACACGTTCAATCTTTCACAGATAGTACACTCAGCAGTTCCAAGTCTCAGTTCTCTTATTCTCGTCCCTCAAATCATTTAGAGGTAAATAGAAATGGAAGTAGAGCTGTATCCAAATTATCCTTTGCTTTAGTCAAGAGCTGGAGGGACATAGTGCAGACTTTATGTTAATTCTCTTTGCCCAGATCACACATCTCAGGGAAAAATTGACATAATTAAAAGTGCAATAACCTCATTCAACATCGTTAACTTTAGCACATGCACTCCACTTCAGTGATTTATGGATAACTTTGAAAATCAACATGATTCAGCCCCTTTCAAATCCTATGGATTGATTATTGCATAATTACAGCAAGTACATTCAATAACTGTGTTATAAATTAAATTTTCCTTTGAACAGATGATTTACTGTGATAGTTCAACAGTGCTGAATTTTTGTTACCATAACTGTATTGAACAACTAAATGCTACCAAGAAATAAGATGAAAATATATGAAAATGCCAATTATAGAAGGATATTTTATAGCTTTATTAAATGCGGCCTATACATTTCTTGATTTCCAAAATGATTTATAGTTCTGTGATTTTGTCCCTCATAAAAGAGGCACAATTTTGCATCACTTTGCTTTTGATTTTATGCTTACCTTTCACCCTCTTAACTCCAAAGCCATGAAAGGTCTTTAGACTCTTCATTGAGCAAGGAAGGACTCAGGCTAGGACCTAAAATACAGCAGGGAACAAGTGAAGCTATATTACTTGTTGATTCATTCACACATTTACGAGACCTCACAAAAATGCACACAAATAAATGTGATTGTGTCTAAGTAAGAGTAGCTTTAAGGACCTGGCTAAATGTTATTACTTACTTGTTACATTTAGAACTTACTGTAAAAATCATAGAAATTTAAGCTGTTTCTCCTTCTTTGGAACAATACATGTGTTATAGACTTAGGGAATCTAAAATTGGCACAGGAAAACTGTCAAAGTATTGCAGGCATCATAGTCAAAAGAACTAATGTTTATTTATTGTTTTCTTAATTTCCTCATAATTCTTTGTATAATATTAGTTCAAACAGAAGCTTGGGATTCAGACCTAACGAAGGCAATACTTGTTCAAATAAAGACTAAAGACTTAAAAGTATTTAAAGACAATACAAAATCAAAATACAAAAATCAATTTTATTTCTAAACACTCATAGTTAGCAATCTGAAAATGAAATTAAGAATTTTTTTCTATTTACAATAGCACCAAAAACAATAAAATTAATTACAGTAAATTTAACAAAAGAAGTTCAAAACAGGCACACAATAAACTGCAAGACATCACTGAAAGAAATTAAAGACCTAAGGAAACAGAAATAAATCCATGTTCATTATCAGAAGACAAATTTCTTGAAAATTCTGTACTCCCCAAATTAATCTACAGACACAACAGAGTTTCCATCAAAATCCCAGCTATGTTTTTTTTTTTTTTTTTTTTTTTGAGACGGAGTCTCGCTCTGTCGCCCAGGCTGGAGTGCAGTGGCGCGCTCTCGGCTCACTGCAAGCTCCGCCTCCCGGGTTCACGCCATTCTCCTGCCTCAGCCTCACCGAGTAGCTGGGACTACAGGCGCCCGCCACTACGCCCGGCTAATTTTTTTTGTATTTTTTAGTAGAGACGGGGTTTCACCATGGTCTCGATCTCCTGACCTCGTGATCCGCCCGCCTCGGCCTCCCAAAGTGCTGGGATTACAAGCGTGAGCCACCGCGCCCGGCCGTTCAGCTATGTTTTTTGGGTGAAATTTGACAAGGATTTGAAAGTTATTTGACCAAACATTTCTCCAAAGAAGATACACAAGATAAGCACAGGAAAAGATGATCAATATCATTACCGTTAAGGAAATGTAAATCAAAACCACAATGAGATATCACTTCACACACATTAGGATAACTAAAATAAAAAGACAAACAGTATCAAGTGTTTATGATAATGTAGAAGAAACTGGAATCCTCCTATATTTGGGGCAGAGAAATAAAATGGTACAATGACTTTGAAAATCAGTTGGCATTTCACCAAAATGTTAAACATAGAGTTGCCATATGACCCAGAAATTCCACTCTTAGGTATTCCACTTCCAAAATAAAAACTTATGTCCACATAAAAACATGGACATGAATGTTTATACCAGCATTATTCGTAATGGCCAAACAGTGGAAAAAAAAACAAGTTTCCATCAACTGATGAACAAGCAAAATGTGGTATAGTAATGTGGATTATACTTGGCGGTAGAAAGGAATAGAGTATTGATACATGTTACAACGTGTATAAACCTTGAAAGCAATATGCTAAGTGATAAAAGCGAAGCACAAAAGTTCACATCTTATATGATTTCCAAATGTCCAGAATAGGCAAATCCATAAATACAGGAAGAGGATTAGTGTATTCAAGTGCTTGGGGTTAGGGGAGAATTGGGAATAGCTGCTAATAAGTACAGAGGTTCTTTTGGTGATGAAGAAAGTGCTGTAAAATTAGATAGTGATGATGGTTGCACAGCTCTTTGAATAAACTAGAAACCAATAATTGTGCACTTTAAAAAGGTGAGTGTTATAACAGTAAATTATACTGCAACACAACTGTTATTTAAGAAAAAAAACTTCAAAAATTTTCTTATGAAAGACAGCCCAGTTTTGTAGTTAGCTAAAATGGCAGTACAGAACATAGACCAACTACTTAAAACTATGTAAAAATGACAAAACAAATATAAAAGCACTTTACCATGCCTATATATGAACACTAGTGTACAGATTTCCTATTAACAAAAATGTTATCTTTTATAGGGTAATTAAGAAGTGGGTTTCCTGGGTCATCTAATAAATACATGTTTAAGTTTATAAAAAATTGCCAAGCCATTTTACAGTGGCTGTACGATTTTAAATTCCCACAGCAAAGCATGAGCATTCCCATTGCTTTATATCTTTTCTGACACTTGGAATTTTCAGTCCTTTTTATTTCAGTTCTTCTAATATGTGTAAGGTGGTATCCCATTGTGGCTTTAATCTGAATTTACCTAATGGCCTTTTTAAAAATTTTTCAAGAACTAGAGAAGACTGAACATTTTTATTTATGGAATATTGGGAACAATAGAAGGTTCTTGAGCAGATAATAGGATATAGCATATACATCAATGTCAAGACAAGTTTCAATTTGTGCTTTCTTTAGCTCCCATTACAATCCATCGCTGCAATTAAAGTTTGCTGACACATCCTAGAATTTGGCATAATCCTTTCCAGTCTTGGCTCAAATGAAATAATCTGTGAAGATTTTAAGTGACTGAGCTGCTGGGATCAGTCCAGGATCTACTGACATGGGTTCTCCGGGGCTTTGCCATGCTTGATGTTTTTGCAGACCCCCATTGCAGAGGCAGGATTGGGAACACTAGCCAGGATTCAGCAGGTCTGGAGTCCAAGAGGGTCTCCGACATAATCACTACCTAGGCCAATGCAAACTCCTCCTGCCTCCAACCACCGTGACAACTGAACACTGGGTAACCTACATAGAATCTCCTTCTCTGTTAAGAGGGATGCCTATGTGTTCTTATAGTCCTTCATTCATTGCCCAAGTTGTCACTCATCTGCATGCTACATAATTGTATAAATAACTCTAAATGAATATGAAAATAGAATGTGAATTTTATTTAATTTGCCAAATGCTTGATGAAATTAAGCAGAAATGCAACTTTGATGGTGTTTTCTTTACTCCTTTACAAAATGGAAGAAAGAAAATCTTATTTTCAGGTGGTCTGACACCAATAGAGAAATAAGAACCATCATAAAGTCCTCATCATGGCCATAATTTATAATTTCTGTAACCTCAAATTATCAGAATTTCTACTTCCAAGCAGAACCATATCTTAACCAACACAGAGCTGCTTTTTCCATGCATACCACGACCGTAAACATGGACATATTGTGCTTTGGGAGGCTGAGGCAGGAGGACTGCTTGAGGCCAGGAGTTTGAGACCAACCTGAGCAACATAATGATATCCTGTCTCTACAAAAAGTAATAATAGTTAAAAAAAAAAAAAGTCTCAGCCCTCAGCCACTGGAGACACTGAGGCAGAAGGATTACTTGATCCCAGAAATTTGAGGTTACAATGAGCTTTGATTACACCACGGAATTCCAGCCTGGGTGACAGAGGAAACTTGTCTCAAAAAAAAAAAAATGGACATATTCCATGTTAACCACTCCTTTCCTATTATTATCATGGATTATCCAGACATAATATTTTATTAAGTATGAAATTTAATAGTCAGAAATTTGTGTTGCATGATGTAATTTGTTTAACATTCTTATATTTTAACTTTCTTTGGTATCTTATTTTTTACATTAGCAAATAATGTAAGCTTGAAAATTTAATTTTGCCTCTTCCAAGTAAAAACTGATTATCCTGGGATTCTACATCCATTTTCGTTCTTCTTTGCGTATTTATTCTGAGGGTAATCTCGACAGAGGTAGAAATAATATTTAATCACACTGCTACGGGGGGCGGTAGAAAGCAAATAATTCAGGCTCTGCTCATTCTGCATAACCTGAACCCCTCTGTTTTGCATTGGTAAGTAATGTGAATACCTTCACTTGGGTGTGCCTCCTATTACTGAAGAACCCCTCATGCTGTGTCCTTGTGTCACTCAACACTTCATAGACCTCTTTGGAAGTCTCAGCTGCTTTCCCCGCACCACACTAGGGGTGCTGGTTTTAAAACCAAGATTTACAACATAACAAAATACGCAACAGCTTTGGTTTTCGGGCCCTCCCCTAGGCCAGGTGGGATTTTTCTGTTCTCTCCATTTGCCATTCTGCCTTCAGTGTTATCCTAGTTTGTGGTGGAGGAATGGATAAGGTATTGGGTGATTCTTCTGTGTCTGAGCTTTACTCATTTTCAATCCCTTTTACAGCCCATCCTCTGGCCCAGAAGAGGTTTGTTCCTGCCCTTTTTTATCACATGACCTAACTTTATTTCAGACTTTTTGGTCCATACTATCAATTCTATACCCTGAGTACTCCAGACTTCTCTGAATTGTATAATTACTGCCAATTGAAACTGCTTTGACTGAATTCATGGTATCCCATTGCAAGACTTGCCATAAAGCTACACTAATCAAGCAAAACGATACATTCAAAAGGATAGGCACTTAGATCACTGGAGAAGAATATACAGTCTAGAAATAAACCTACACAAGTATAGTAAATTAATTTTTGACAAAGATTCAAAGATATATTAACTGAGAAATAAGAGGTGCCTGAAAAGGGATCTTGATCCATATCTCACAATGTATGCAAAAACAAACTGAAATGAGTCATAAATCTAAGTGAAAAATAAAAAGTTATAAAACTTTTAGAAGAAAATCTAGAAAAAAGACTAGGTCAGACAAAAAAAAATTCTTAGTAGAATCTCCCCCAGATTTAGGCTTCATAACAATTAAAAACTTCAGTTCTGTGAAAACACTGTTAGAAAAAAAAAAGAAAAAAGAAAAAAGTAAGAAAATACTGTCAGAATGAGAAGACAAGCCACTTAACTGGAGAAAATATTTTGCAAATACTGTTTTTGACAAAAACTTGTTTACAGATTATGTAAGAGCTTTCAAAACTCAACAATAAGAAAAGAAGCAACCTGATGTTTAAAAATAAGCAAAAGATTTTGACCCAATTCATCCAAGATGACATATGGATAGGAATAAGAGTATGAAAATATGCTTATTTTTAACAGATTCATCAAAGAAGATGTATGGATAGGAATAAGAGTATGAAAATATGCTTATTTTTAACAGATTCATCAAAGAAGATGTATGGATAGCAATAAAGTATGAAAATATGCTCAACATATTAATTAGCTCAAAACATTAAAATCGCAATGAGATGTCACTGCATAGTTAGTAGAATAAAAAATAAATTGGCAATACTAAGAACTGACAAGAATGCAGACCAGTTGTAACTCTCACATGCTGCTGGTAGGAGTGCAAAATAGTGCAGCTCTATTGGAAAGCAGTTCGACCTTTTCTTATAAAGTTAATCATATGCTTACTATATGACCCGGAAATCCCATTTTTGATATTTAGCTAATTAGAATAAACAGCTATGTTTATGTAAATCCTGCACACAAATGTTAGTTTATCATAGCTTTATTTCTTATCACAGAAAACGTGGAAACAACCCAAATATTCTTCAACCAGTAAAAGGATAAACAAATTGTGGTACATATGCCATTGTATACTCTCAGCAGGACAGACTATTGATTCCTGGAACAACATGGATGACTCCCAAATGCATTTTGCTAAGTGAAAGAATTAGATGTGAACAATTACATACTGTCTGATTATATTATATGAAATTCTGGAAAAGGCAAAGTTATAGGGACAGGTATCAGATAAGTGGATTCTGGGGGCTAGGGGTTGAGGGTAAACGGTTGTATCTAAAGGGGCAGGCTGAAGGAATTTGGAGGTTGATGGAACTGTTCTGTATCAGGACTGGGGCGACAGATATGTTACTCGATGTCTTTGTCAAACCCATGAAACTGTACTCCACAAAGTAAATTTCATTGTTTTAATTTTTAAAATTAAATAAAAAGCACTTTGGAAAATTCAAAGTAGTGACTACTTTGTCCTAGGCTGTACTCTCCGTCTCTCTGAAGTAATATAATGACTTAATTCAGTGGTTAGAGGGTTAACTAGAGACACCAAAATTTACAAAATAACATATACCGGTAAATATTTCAAATATATTATCTTGCTGCTATGTTACTGAAGTGTGGGGATTCGCCATGCTTACAGTGCATTTCTGTAATTTTATATTGCCTCAGCATCGATTTTAAATAAAGTTTCACTTTCTCATGCCAGAGGCAGGACTTCTCCACCCTTGACAATTTCTAGTTCTCCACCACCTCCCAGTTCCTCAATGTGACTGATAACAGATATCTACCTTACACAATTGCCTCCTGGTGACCACTTCCCTATGGGACAGCAAGATACAACCTCACTGACCCCCACGCTCAGCAAGGGTTGCACAGATATGCCACAGTGACCACGTCTCAGTCACAGCATGACTCCAGAGCACTCATGCCTGCTTGTTATAAACCCACCAATTAGAAGTCCCTGAGGGAAACCTGCTTGGGTAATGCTCAGGACCCCAAAAAAGGCTTTAGCCCACAGGACCCTTGCTCTTTCTCTTTCACTTTCCACCTGGTGGTTCAGCAGGCATGTCCCTGATGGCCCTCCCTGTGCCCCATTGGTCCTACGAGTTATGCTGTCCTTTACTTTCTGGGAGCTGTAAATAATAAGCTGCTTCTGTTGTTTTAAGTGTTGTGCTGAGTTGCCTCTTCCTTGTCTCACCTGACTGACATAAAGAGAAGCTAACTTCTTTCCTGGTTAGGGCTCTCCTGGAGAGTGGATATTTCAGTAGGAATAAACTGGACATAGATCAGACAAGACCCACGAAGATCCCTGCCAATGTATACAAGTTTCCTTTGAGAGGAGCACCTGGTCACAGGTCAGACACATAGGCATTGGGCCACCTGCCTGGATAATAAGTATCCAGTGAAAGGCATACTGGAAGCACCCATGACCAAATCCCTGGAGCCCCATCAAGGCAGGGATAGAGATCATAGCCACTCTCCAGAGACAGAGACCCCAACATCAAATTAGAGGAAAGTACAGTTGTTATAGTTATTACACCATACGTTTCCATTGTCGTGGCTTATAACATAAACAGACTTTGTGTTTACCATGTACCATAGGCAGAAACTCCAAGATGACTAACATGTTAGAATCCAAAAATTCATGATGGATTTCTCCAGGAAGTTATCCAAGAATGGGGTTTAGATGCTGTTTCCATTGTGTTCAAGGCATAGCTGTTTGTAATTACTTATACTGCTGAGCATGAAATTTACAATGATCTATTGATCTACAGATATTCCATCACAGTAGAATCATTAATGATAAAATATATGGAAAGCAATACATGAAGCTGCTCGTTAGACATAAATGAAGGAGAGAGAGTAAGAGAAAAGTGATTTTACAGATATGATGAAAAGGATCTGATATTTTACAAACAAGAGCCACATGGAAAATTTCACAACTGTTTTGGCAGAAGATCTTGAAGTATGAAAATAACTGAGTTACAAAAATCTGGGAGAAATTAGTGTTAATAGGATCTCATTTCATGGACTTCTGACTGATTCTTCTCAGGCAAGGGAAAATAGACAAGCTCATATAAGTGCCTCTTTCCTTAATTTCAAATGACTGGTCAATCATTGGGCCTTCTATGGTTGTTGCCATGACAACAAAAAAGTGGAAAGAGAGAAACTAATAACCATGGCTTTTAAGAAACACAATTACATATTTTGTAATAAGATGTACCTAACAGAAAATGGCAGTGCAACATGTTGCCCCAAAAGACTCAATTTGAGTGCTCCTTTAAAGTATGTTGTCTTTCAAATCATCCCATCAAGTGTTATGATATCAAACCCTAGTGAACAACTTGACCTTGATCCAATGATCCTCCTAGGCTCTTGTTTCTTCGGGCTACAAAAATTCCTACCATGTTCTTCACTGAGAAGCTACTGTCATGCTCAGTACACAATTATTACCAGTTTGATGGTTTGTTTACCTGAAGCAGAAGAGAAAGCTCTTGCTCAGTTGGCTTTTGGAGGCAGTCATCTGAGCTATGACTCCCGTCTTTACGTATATATTCCCACTACTGGTTTAGACCACTCATAAGAATTTCCTCCCAAATCATAATTCCTCTTTTAATATATTTCTTATATTCCACTCTACAATGGCAGAGACTATTTCTGGAATTTCACTTTGTAACTAGTGCCAATAACATGACCATCAAAAATATAATTCACATATGTTCACTGATAGTAGTGAATACATTGCATTGAAATGATATGCTTGGCTATCTGCTTCTCTAACTAGACAATAATTGCTTCTGGGTTGGGGATGGTGTTTTACTCTATTTCTGGTAATAACAGGAGTATAGTGATGCCTAGTATATCCATGAATATTATGTGCTCAGTTATATAAAGGTAATGCTTCAAGGTTTTGATAATAATATAGGATGTTAAAATTTAGAATTGTAGAGAATTGTTATTATTTGCATTTCTTTATACAACAGGTGACATTTCTCATCTCCTGTTCATGGTAAAGAAGATAAATGGTAAAGAATGCATGATAGTCTAATACAAAGAACATACAGTACATAAACTACACTTATAGCATAATTACATGTAATCGGAGGCAAATTGTGGTTCTTTCATTAATTGGCTATGGCCCTAAAGAAGTCATGTAATATACTAAATTCCAAGGTTTTAAGTGGTTGTATAATTAGAAAGCAAAACCAGAATTTTAAAATATAACTACTTTGATTACCTTTAGCACATTATAGTGCCAAGGTTTTAATGACATTTTCCTCAATTATTTAGCAGTTTTCTGCTGTATTCAATTAGACAAAGATTACTTGGCTGAGGTTCAGTGCTTTGGGTGTTCTGACCTTGTTTTTCTATTGGTAGTTATTTAACTCTGGGTCATGATACTTGTATATTGGTCGAGTCCAGTGTTTTTTTCTAGGGCAGTTGTTAAAAGTACAAATTCATGGACTCCCCAAAGACAAATTAAGTCAGAATTTTTAAGAGTGTGATCATAATATTATTTTTTAAAGTATTGCTATTGATTCAAAAACTTGAATCATTGGTTTATATGCCAATAAAATTAAATAGTAAAGCCTGGCCTCATTGAATTTTATCCCTGGAATAGCCATCAAGGAATTGACTACTTTCTAGAGACAATAAATTTAGTTTTATATATACATATACATATACATGTGTGTGTGTCTTCACTATTTTAGTAAATGTTATGTTGTAAAAATTAAATATAATAATCAAATTACATAGGCTTAAACTTTAATGGATATTTCAATGAACCACTCCTTCCATATTATAATTTTGTAGATAAATGAAAATTAAAGTAGTTTAACATAAATATAAATGAAGAATTGAAATGCAAATACAATAATATAACATATAAGTAAACATTTTCAAAGAATGTACATATTTAGATCAAGAGAAGTCACCATACTACACATTTATTGGATACAACATTTTGTTCTACCACAACAACTGGTGAAAGATTAAATATTTACTTTGAGCTTGAGTAAAGTATCCAAATGACCGAAAGAGGTTGTTGTCTGAGCAATGAATACATTAACGCTATGATCTATGAAATTTGGATATAGGTTTTAGATAGAAAAATATGCTGTTGAAGAAAGCCATCTAATGTTTAGAGAAGCAATTACAGATGATCTCTGACTTATGAAGTTTCTGCTTATAATTTTTTGACTCTATGATAGTACAAAAATAATACAAATTCAGAAAAAAAACAAACTTCAAAGTTTGAATTTTGTTCTTTTGCTGTGCTAGCGATATGCAATGCCATCCTTTTGTTCAATGCTGGGCAACAAAGCCACAGCTCCCAGTCAGCCCCACAATCAGCAGGGTCAATAATCAATACTCTGCTGGGTACTGTGTTGCCAGATGATTTCGCCCAATTATAGGCTAATATAAGCACTCCTAGCACTTTTAAGGTAGACTGTGCAGCACTATGATGTTCAGTAGTCTAGGTATATTCAATCTAATTTCCAATTATGATATTTTCAATTTACCATGGATTTATTGGGATACAACCCCATCATAAGTAGAGGAATGTATTAGTTCATTCTCATGCTGCTAATAAAGACATAATCGAGACTGGGTAATTTATAAAGGAAAGAGGTTTAACTGACTCACAGTTAATTGGTGGGGGAGGCCTCAGGAAACTTACAATTATGGTAGAAGGGAAAGCAAACACGTCCTTCTTCCCATTGTGGCAGCAAGGAGAAGTGCTGAGCAAACGGGAGAAAAGCCCCTTATAGAACCATTAGATCTCGTGAGAACTCATTCACAATCATGAGAACAGTAGCATAGGAGTAACTGCCCCATGATTCAATTACCTTCCACTGCCAGATCCCTCCCAGGACACGTGGGGAGTATGGGAACTACAATTCAAGATGAGATTTGGGTGTGGACATAGCCAAACCATATCAAGGAACATCTGTATTCATTCCTGAATGAAAATTTCTGAATCTGTTTTAATCATATCCCTCCCTGAGCAAAAAAACATGTAATTTAGAACTACAGAATACAATCATTCCTCAGTATGTGAGGAGGATTGATTCCAGGACACCCATGATACTTATTATACAATATGATGATACTTATGATACTTATGATACTGATGATACAATATGATGATACTTATGATACAATCATTCCTCAGTATGTGAGGAGGATTGATTCCAGGACACCATGACACTTATGATACGTAAAGCAATGTAAATGTTACATAAATAGTTGTTATACTCTGTTGTTTTTTAATTTTTTTGTTGTTGTTTTATTTTTCATTTTAAAAAAATGTTTTCAGTCCACGGTCGGTTGAATCTGAGCATGCTTTGCAGATACAGAGGGCTGACTATATAAGCAAAAATTGTTTTAAGGATACTTAAAGAGCTAATGTAAATGACTTATATTTTAGTTAAAGAGCTTATTTTATTTCTCCATAGCTTATTTTATTTCTCCATAGTCTAAAGATGGCATCAACTAAATTGACAAAACATAAAGTTAGCTACTTAAAAGAACCCACAAGAGATTGATCTATTTGAGTTCAGAGAAAGAATAAGAAACTGGTAACAGCCCCTTCTCTCTAGAACTCCATTCAATGGGTAAACTTGGGATTGAGTTTTCTCTCCCTCTCCACGGACAAGGAAAACAACCAAAGAGTTAATAACTTTTCCTAGACCAGGACTCAGCTGTAATGGAATCAACTTTCTTGTCTGTTAAGAGGAAGAAGTGGTGTGAGGTTTTCTGAGATTACCTAACAGAACATTATTTGGTGATAGTTACACTAAAAGCCAAGACCTTACCACTATACAATATATCCATGTAACAAAACTGACCATTTATCCCTTAAGATTATACACATAAAATTTTTAAAAAGAAAAAACGTTGTAACAATTTAATATCATGCACTGATAAAAGAAATACTTGTATGAAATTTCTGACCTCCAAAAATATACAACTATTATGTTGCTGACATAAGTTTAATATCAAATTTATATTAATATTTAATTTTAAGAAATTGAAATCCTCTTACCAAATTGAGTATTTCCCAGATAGTCTTGAGAGGTGAAGCCGGCCAGGCTTCTGAGTCGGGTGGGGACTTGGAGAACTTTTCTGTCTAGCTAAAGGATTGTAAATGCACCAATCAGTTTTCTGTGTCTAGCTAAAGGTTAATAAACACACCAGTCAGCACTCTGTGTCTAGCTAATTGGGTAGGGGACTTGGAGAACTTTTCTGTCTAGCTAAAGGATTGTAAATGCTCCAATCAGCGCTCTGTGTCTAGCTAAAAGTTTGTAAATGCACCAATCAGCACTCTGTGTCTAGCTAATCAGGTGGGGTGGAGAAATTTTCTGTCTAGCTAAAGAATTGTAAATGCACCAATCAGTGCTCTGTTTCTAGCTAAAGGTTTGTAAACACACCAATCAGCACTCTGTAAAAACGGACCAATCAGCATTCTGTAAAATGGACCAATCAGTACTCTGTAAAATGGACCAATCAGTGCCCTGTAAAATGGACCAAGCCACAGGATGTGGGCAGGGCCAAATAAGGGAATAAAAGCTGGCCACCCAAGCCAGCAGTGGCAACGCACTCAAGTCCCCTTCCATACTATGGAAGCTTTGTTCTTTTGCTCTTCACGATAAATCTTGCTGCTGCTCACTCTTTGGGTCCACACTACTTTTATGAGCTGTAACACTCACCACAAAAGTCTGCAGCTTCACTCCTGAAGCCAGCGAGACCAGGAACCCACCAGGAGGAATGAACGACTCTGGACGCACCACCTTTAAGAGCTGTAACACTCACTGCGAAGGTCTGCAGCTTCACTCCTGAAGCCAGCAAGACCATGAACCCACTGGGAGGAATGAACAACTCTGGACAAACCATCTTTAAGAACTGTAGCACTCAGAGCAAGGGTCCGCGGCTTCATTCTTGAAGTCATTAAGACCAAGGACCCACCAGAAGGAATGAATTCCGGACAGATTTTGGTGATCCAGATGAGACTATCCCTTATCGCCAAGTGGTGAGTACCATCGGACCCCTTTTGCTTGCTATTCTGTCCTATTTTTCCTTAGAATTCAGGAGATAAACACTGGGGACCTGTCAGCCAGTTAAAAGCGACTACTGCGGCCACCGGACTAAAGACACAGGTGTCAGGCTTTCTGGGAGAGACATCTCTAACAAGCCCTGACTCTTCAGAGTTGGGAGCATTGGTTTGCCTGGAACTAGCTTCCGCTTTTCCTGTACTTCTGGGCTGAGCCAAGGGTCAACAGAGAGGAAAGCCATTCAGCTCCAGGGTCCTGATGGCAAGTTGGTTGACCCCACGGCCATGAGCAGAACTCTCAAAGTCATGTCGCCCAAGCGAGACTCGCCTATCTATCCTATCTATCCTGACCCTTGCCTCCTGGGTCCTAATACCTGTCAGACAAACTTCCTCTTGCCTCTCTTTTCCAAGGCTAGTCCCACTTCTAAAAACCACTCCCTGTCTTTGGTGCTTTTCTAGTTTCTCCTATAAGAATGATTTCTAGTATAAACTCCAGGACTCTATTCCCTTCTTTTGGCATCCAGAGTCACCAATCAGAAAGACATAATTTTTGCCCAAATCCCCATCGTAGGGGAGAACTATCTGGAATTTTATTTTCCCTCCTCAGACAAGCAGGAGCAGGCCTAACAAAAGCTATTTCTGAAGCTAGGATATGGGGATCTTCAGAAATTGTATCCTTCCTATTCATATAAGTGAGGACTTATATGAAAAGGCACCACTCTTCCAACTCTGGAGATCCCTTCCCTCCCTCAGGGTATGGCCCTCCACTTCATTTTTGGGGTATAACATCTTTATAGGACACAGATAAGGTCCCAGTACTAACAGGAGAATGCTTAGGACTCTAACAGGTTTTCGAGGATGCATTGGTAAGGGCCACTAAATCCAATTTTTCTCGATCCTCTTTGTGGTCTAGGAGGACAGGCAAGGGTACAGGTTTTCGAGAATGTGTCGGTAAGGGCCACTAAATCTGACCTTCCTCAGTCCTCCATGTGGTCTAGGGGGAAAACTGGTGTTTCTGCTGCTTCATCAGTGAGTGCAACTATTCTGATCAGCAGGGTCCAGGGACCATTGCGGGTTCTTGGGCAAGAGGTGTTTCTGCTGCCGCATCAGTGAGTGCAACTATTCCAATCAGCAGGGTCCATGGACCATTGCGGGTTCTTGGGCAGGGGGAAAAACAAACAAAGCAAAACTGCAGGCAGTTTTGTCTTTCAGATAGGAAACACTCAGGCATCAACAGGCTCACCCTTGAAATGCATCCTAAGCCATTGTGACCAATTTGACCCACAAACCCTGAAAAGGAGGCAGCTCATTTTTTTTTCTGCACCACGGCCTGGTCCCAATATTCTCTCTCTGATGGGGAAAAATGGCCACCTGAGGGAAATATAAATTACAATACTATCCTGCAGATTGACCTTTTCTGTAAGAGGGAGGGCAAATGGAGTGAAATACCTTATGTCCAAGCTTTCTTTTAATTGACGGAGAATACACAACTATGCAAAGCTTGCAGTTTACATCCTACAAGAGGACCTTTCAGCTTACCCCCATATCCTAGCCTCCCTATAGCTCCCCTTCCTATTAATGATAAGCCTCCTCTAATCTCCCCTGCCCAGAAGGAAATAAGCAAAGAAATCTCCAAAGGACCACAAAAACCCCCGGGGCTATCGGTTACGTCCCCTTCCAGCTGTAGGGGGAGGGGAATTTGGCCCAACCCGATGAATGTCCCTTTCTCCCTCTCTGATTTAAAGCAGATCAAGGCAGACCTGGGGAAGTTTTCAGATGATCCTGATAGGTACATAGATGTCCTACAGGGTCTAGGGAAAACCTTTGATCTCACTTGGAGAGATGTCATGCTATTCGTAGATCAAGCCTTGGCCTTTAATGAAAAGAATGTGGCTTTAGCTGCAGCCCAAGAGTTTGGAGATATGTGGTATCTTAGTAAAGTAAATGATAAGATGACAGCCAAAGAAAGGGACAAATTCCCTACCAGTCAGCAAGCCATCCCCAGTATGGATCCCCACTAGGACCTCGACTCAGATCATGGGGACTGGAGTAGTAAACATCTGCTGACCTGTGCTCTAGAAAGACTAAGGAGAATTAGGAAAAAGCCCATGAATTATTCAATGATGTCCACCATAACTCAGGGAAAGGAAGAAAATCCTTCTGCCTTCCTTGAGCGGCTATGGGAGCACTTAAGAAAATATAGTCCCTTGTCGCCTGACTCACTTGAGGGTCAATTGATCCTAAAAGATAAGTTTATTACCCAGTCAGCTGCATATCTCAGAATAAAGCTCCAAAAGTGAGCCCTGGGCCCTGAACAAAATCTGGAGGCATTATTAAACCTGGCAACTTTGCTGTTCCATAATAGGGACCAAGAAGAACAGGCCCAAAAGGAAAAGTGAGATCAGAGAAAGGCCGCAGCCTTAGTCATGGCCCTCGGACAAACAAACCTTGTGGTTCAGAGAGGACAGAAAATGGAGCAGGCCAATAGCCCAGCAGGGCTTGTTATCAGTGCGGTTTACAAAGACACTTTAGAAAAGATTGTCCAATGAGAAACAGGCCACCCCCTCGTCCATGTCCACTATGCCGAGGCAATCATTGAAAGGCACACTGCCCCAGAATGCAATGGTTCTCTGGGCCAGAAGCCCCCAACCAGATGACCCAACAAAAGGAGTGAGGGTGCCCAAGGCAAGTGCCAGTTCATGTCATCACCCTCACTGAGCCCCGGGTATGCTTAACCATTGAAGGCCAGGAAGTTGACTTCCTCCTGGACACTGGCACAGCCTTCTCAGTGTTAATCTCCTGTCCTGGACTACTGTCCTCAAGGTCCATTACCATCTGAGGAATCCCAGGACAGCCTATAACCAGGTATTTCTCCCACTTCCTCAGTTGTAACTGGGAGACTTTGCTCTTTTCACATGCCTTTCTTGTTATGCCTGAAAGTCCATACCCTTATTAGGGAGGGATATATTAGCCAAAGCTGGAGCTGTTATCTACATGAATATAGGGAGCAAGTTACCCATTTGTTGTCCCCTGTTTTAGGAGGGAATCAACCCTGAAGTCTGGGCATTGGAAGGAACAAACTCAAGCTCCAGCCTTAAGCCTTCCCACAGGACGAAACTTTTCTTTATATGTCACAGAGAGAGCAGGAAGAGCTCTTGGGGTCCTTACTCAGACTTGTGGGACAACCCCACTACCAGTGGCATACCTAAGTAAGGAAATTGATGTAGTAGTGAAAGGCTGGCCTCACTGTTTAAGGGTGGTTGCGGCTGTGGCTGTCTTAGTGTCAGAGGCTGTCAAAATAATACAAGGAAAGGATCTCACTGTCTGAACTACACATGATGTAAGTGGCATACTAGGTGCCAAAGGAAGTTTATGGCTATCAGACAACCACCTACTTAGATACCAGGTGCTACTACTTGAGGGACTGGTACTTCAAATACATACATGCGTGGCCCTCAACCCTGCCACTTTTCTCCCAGAGGATGGGGAACCACTCAAGCATGACTGCCACCAAATTATAGTCCAGACTTATGCCGCCCGACATGATCTCTTAGAAGTCCCCTTAGCTAATCCTGACCTTAACCTATATACCGATGGAAGTTCAGTTGTGGAGAATGGGATATGAAGGGCAGGTTATGCCATAGTTAATGATGTAAACATACTTGAAAGTAAGCCTCTTCCCCCAGGGACCAGCGCCCAATTGGCAGAACCAATGGCACTTATCAGAGCCTTAGAACTGGGAAAGGGAAAAAGAATAAATATGTATACAGATAGCAAGTATGCTTATCTAATTCTATATGCCCATGCTGCAATATGGAAAGAAAGGGAGTTCTTAACCTCTGGAGGAACCCCCATTAAATACCACATGGAAACCATGGAGTTATTGCACTCATGCAAAAACCCAAGGAGATGGCAGTCTCACACTGCCGAAGCCATCAAAAAGGGGAAGGAGAGGGGAGAACAGCAGCATAAGAGGGTGGCAGAGGCAGAGAAAGACCGGCAGAAAGGAAAGAGAGAGAGAGAGAGACAGAAAGTCAAAAGACAAGGAAAGAGAGGAAGAGACAAAGGAGTCAAAGAGAAAGGGACAGAAGTAGTAAAGAAAAAAACAGTGTACCCTATTCTTTTAAAAGTTAGGGTAAATTTAAAACCTGTAATTGATAATTGAAGGTCTTCTCTGTAACTCTATAACACTCCAATACCACCTTGTTGTCAGTGTAAACAGAGCGGAGCCCAAAAGCACTGAGGCCACTGACAACCCTCAGCCTTCCTATCAAAAATCCTTAACCCAGCAGGTTTCCTAACAGGGGATCTAAACCTTAATTAATTACCATACAAAGGTCTGACCAGATCTAGGAGGAACTCCCTTCAGGACAGGACCATAGATGGTTCCCCCGGCGATTAGGAAAAAAGACACAATGGGTATTCAGTAAATGATAAGGAAACTCTTGTAAAAGCAGAGTAAGGAAAATTGCCTAATAATTGGTCTGCTCAAATGTGCGAGCTGTATGCACTCAGCCAAACCTTAAAGTACTTACAGAATCAGGAAGGAGCCATCTATACCAAATCTAAGTTAACATGGACTGAACGAAGTCTTATTAATAGCAAAGAATAATTGAAATCCCAAACTTACAAGGTTTTCAACAAAAGTAAAGTTTGCTAAAAATTAACTGTGTAAACATATATTATCTTAACTTCTAATCTGGTGGAAATCAGACCCTATCAGTACCCCTCAAAGCTCAAGTCCGTCAGCGCAGAGCCATACAACTAATATGCCTACTTATAGGGTTAGGAATGGCTACTGCTACAGGAACTGGAATAGCCAGTTTATCTACTTCATTATCCTACTACCACACATTCTCAAAGGATTTCTCAGACAGTTTGCAAGAAATAACAAAATCTACCCTTACTCTAGAATCCCAAATAGACTCTTTGGCAGCAATGACTCTCCAAAACCGCTGAGGCCTAGACCTCCTCACTACTGAGAAAGGAGTACTCTGCACCTTCTTAGGGGAAGAGTGTTGTTTTTACACTAACCAGTCAGGGATAGTACAAGATGCCCCCAGCGTTTAGAGGAAAAGGCTTCTGAAATCAGATAACACCTTTCAAACTCTTATACCAACCTCTGGAGTTGGGCAACATGGCTTCTCCCCTTTCTAGGTCCCGTAACAGCCATTTTGCTATTACTCACCTTTGGGCCTTGTATTTTTAACCTTCTTGTCAAATTTGTTTCCTCTAGAATTGAGGCCATCAAGCTACAGATGGTCTTGCAAATGGAAACCCAAATGAGTTCAACTAACAACTTCTACCAAGGACCCCTGGACCAACCCGCTGGCCCTTCCACTGGCCTAAAGAGTTCCCCTCTGGAGGACAATACAACTGCAGGGCCCCTTCTTCACCCTTATCCAGCAGGAAGTAGCTAGAGCGGTCATCAGCCAAATTCCCAACAGCAGTTGGAGTGTCCTGTTTAGAGGAGGATTGAGAGGTGAAGCTGGCTGGGCTTCTGGGTCGGGTGGGGACTTGGAGAACTTTTCTGTCTAGCTAAAGTATTGTAAATGCACCAGTGCTCTGTGTCTAGCTAAAGGTTTGTAAATGCACCAGTCGGCGCTCTGTGTCTAGCTAATTGGGTAGGGGACTTGGAGAACTTTTCTGTCTAGCTAAAGGAGTGTAAATGCACCAATCAGGGCTCTGTGTCTAGCTAAAGGTTTGTAAATGTACCAATCAGCACTCTATAAAAACAGACCAATCAGCATGCTGTAAAATGGACCAATCAGCAGTCTGTAAAATGGACCAATCAGCGCTCTGTAAAATGGACCAATCTGCAGGATGTGGGCAGGGCCAAATAAGGGAATAAAAGCTGGCCACCGGAGCCAATAGCGACAACCCACTGGGGTCTCCTTCCATGCTGTGGAAGTTTTGTTCTTTCTCTCTTCACAATAAATCTTGCTGTTGCTCACTCTTTGGGTCTGCACTACCTTTATGAGCTGTAACACTCACTGCGAAGGTCTGCACCTTCACCCATAAAACATAGAAAATAAGGTAACTGGCAAAAAAAAGGTCCTCAAAACAGACTCAAAAAATTAAATTTTTTTTTTTTTTTTTTTTTTTTTTTTTTTTTTTGCCCAGGCTGGAGTGCAATGCTGCGATCACGGCTCACTGCAACCTCAACCTCCCGGGTTCAAGTGATTCTCCAGCTTCAGCCTCCTGAGTAGCTGGGATTACAGGCATCTGCCACCGTGCCCGGCTAATTCTGTATTTTTTAGTAGAGACGGGGTTTCTCCATTTTGGTCATGCTGGTCTCCAACTCCTGACCGCAGGTGATCCACCCGCCTCAATGTCCCAAAGTGCTAGGATTACAGGCTGTGAGTCACCGCGCCTGGCCGTTATTTTTTATAATAAAATTCAAAGAAAAAACGAATGCCGGTAATTTTTTAAAGTATCTTACCATAATTTTTCTCAAGAAGAAAATAAAATTAGAAGTAAAAAACGTGGTACTGGGCTGGCCAGGTCGGACCCAGGGTGGCAGGGGTCCAGCCGGACCACCCCCTAATGCCAGTGGGATCTCTGGCGCCCCTCTGGTCAGCGGGGTCCCAGCAGGGGAGGAGCTGCGAGACAACACTGGACACTGGAGTGGGCCCCCAGCCCGTGCCCAAGGCTTGGAACAGGGGCAGGGATCTGGCAGCACCGGGCCTGAGCCGCCTCCACCCCCAGCCCTCACGGACTCTGGGCACTCCAGACCTGGGGTGGTGGTGAGGTTCATTGATTGAGTGATGGTGGCCGAGTTGCAAGCAAACGGGTTTCATCACCTTAAACGGTTTCGAACAAAATTTCGAACAAATGAAGCCGTATTTGCTTTAAAAGAAGGACAACCCATCGTGTGAACTATAGAGTTTGTGGACAGATTTATACTGGGTTCATAGTGGCCTCATGCACGCAGACTCCTGCGAGTTCCCCAAGTTCTTAGAGGACTGCCTTGCCTTTTGATCTGGTAGTTGCAAAGTTCCATAAAGAATGGCCCGTGTGGATAAGCACAAAGTTAAGAGACAGCGAGTGCACCGAATTTGTGAAGGTATCCGCCACCAGGTCACGAACGGCCCCCTGCCCTCCACTCCTGCCCCGGGTGGCGCTGCTGGACTGTGCAACTGCACCGTGGAGATGCCCATCCCAAAGGACCTGGCCACCATGGCCTTCTGTGATACGCACTCCACGCAGGAGATCCACGAGAAGATTTTACATGAAGCCATGGCGCCATGAGGTACCACACCATCACCCTCGCCAGGGAGGACCTGAAGAAGTTCAAGGCCCTGGGAGTGATCGTGGGGATAGGCAGTGGCTACGACAACATGGACATCAAGGTTGCCAGCGAGCTTGAGATTACTGTGTGCAACATCCCGTCCGCAGCTGTGGAAGAGACAGCCAACTCAACCATCTGCCACATCCTCATTCTGTCCCGGAGGAACACGTGGCTGTACCTGGCATGGCCGGAAGGCACGTGTGTTAGAGCATGGGGCAGATTCGAGAGGTGGCCTCGGGAGGGGCTCACATCGGTGGGGAGACGCTGGGGCCTCATCGGCTTTGCTAGCACGGGGCAGGCGGTTGCAGTTGGAGCCAAGGCCTTTGGATTCAGCGTCATATATTATGATCCTTACTTGCAGGATGGGATAGAGCGGTCCCTGGGCGTGCAGAGGGTCTACACCCTGCAGGATTTGCTGTGTCAAAGTGACTGCATCTCTTTGCACTGCAAGCTCAACAGACATAACCACCACCTCATCAGTGACTATGACTATAAACCAGATAAGTCAGGAAGCATTCTTTGTGAATGCAGCCCGTGGTGCCCTGGTGGACGAGAAAGCCTTAGCATAGGCCCTCAATGATGGCAAGATAAGAGGGCAGCTTTCGACGTGCACCAGTCGGAGCCCTTTAGCTTTGCTCATGGTTCCTTGAAGGATGCCTGGAATGTCATCTGCACTCCTCACACTGCCCCCCCATCCAGGCGTCGCTGGAGATGAGGGAGGTGACGGCCACCAAGATCCACGAAACCATCACAGGTCGCATCCCAGAAAGCTTAAGAAACTGTGTGAACAGGGAATTCTTTGTCACATCAGCGCCTTGGTCAGTAATAGACCAGCAAGCAATTCATCCCGAGCTCAATGGTGCCACATACAGATATCTGCCAGGCATCGTGGGCGTGGCTCCAGGCATCATGGGCGTGGCTCCAGGAGGACTTCCCGCAGCCATGGAAGGGATCATCCCTGGAGGCATCTCAGTGACTCACAACCTTCCCACAGTGGCACATCCTTCCCAAGCTCCCACTCCCAACCAGCCCACAAAACACGGGGACAATCGAGAGCACCCCAACGAGCAAAAGCAGAGAATGCCGGAAGGTAATCATTCAGATCCACTTGCGGCCAAGAGACAGTGAAAAATTGATGAACTCAGAAAACAAATCTGACGGTCTTTTTAACTGATTCTGGACATATGCATTATTGATGTTGCAGTGTTAAAACTACAAGAGCTAGAAAATTGGATGTCGTCTGCTTACGGAAGCGCTGAAAGAATAGGATGTGATTTATTGACGACCTACTTCTGTCATTGTGTGTTAAGTTTTTCACCTTAATCACCAAGAATACACAGAGCTTTTTCCTTCATCAGTCCTTTGGCCACAGCAGGTCCTGAACACCCTGCTCTAGAATGCTGCATCAAGAGTTCAAACATGAAAATAAAAAATACTAAGAGGAAATCCCCATCCGTCTACAGGAGCTGGTTACCTCTTTTTGCTAAGAGGAAGATCACATGACTACAAAATGGGGAGAAAACTGCCCGTGGTAGACACCTGCAGCATAGGATTGAAGACAGTACAGGCTTCTGTACAGAGAAGTCTCTCACACCTGAACTGCATACTGAGCAGGCAAGTTGGTTTAAGTTCAGTAAAACCTTCTGATGATGTGAAAAAAAAGTATTAAGTTTCACAAGCTGTTTGTACTCAGATATACTTTCTCAGTTTCAGATCCTCTGCTATTTTACTGAGTGGAAAGTCTTGAGCTAAAAGGGTTCAAGAAGAATAATATTGCATTTCCTTGTCTCAGGAAACACTTTTTATGGTAACTTGTCAGGTTATCTATAAATAAACCCACTTTTTTTTAGACATTAATAAAGCCTTCTTTTCTTCACGTGGTATTTTACACAAGAACACTTCGGAGGTATTAGATGTGATTGATTTTAACAAATCCTATTAGATTTGTATCAACTAGTTACATGTTCGATTCAAGGTCCTTCGTGGATCACTGTCTTTTTATTTAAAAAGATGGCCTATTTTGAGCCTTTGTATAGGTACATTCCTATATTAGCGACAAAAGAAAAACTTTAAAATTGTTCGAAACAGAAAAATAATGGCTATCAGAAGTATGTTTTGTTTTAGTGTGAGTTACCATTACTATACTTGTTTATTTTATAGGTGGACATTTAGCACTCAGTGCAGTTTTCAATAAAAAATAACTGAAGTTGGTTAAGTAACTTTATTGCCCTGCCAAGAGGAACATGCATCAGGTCCTGGTGGTTTTACAGATGGGTTTTATACACCCTGAAGGAAAAGATAATCCCAACTTGATAGAAACTATACTTTAAAACAGCATGTAAAAAAAGAAAAGCTTGCAATCCATTTTATGTATGTATTCTGTTTCAATAAAACCAGAATAAGGCCAGGCACAGTGGCTCACGCCTTTAATTCCAGCACTTTGGGAGGCCAAGGCAGGTGGATCACCCAAGGTCAGGAGTTTGAGACCAGCCTGACCAACAGGGTGAAACCCCATTTCTACTGAAAAAAAATACAAAAATTAGCAAGGCGTGGTGGCAGGTGCCCATAGTCCCAGCTACTCGGGAGGCTGTGACAGGAGAATTGCTTGAAACCCAGAGACGGAGGTTGCAGTAAGCCGAGATGGCACCACTGCACTGCAACCTTGGTGACAGAGTGAGACTATGTCAAAAAAAATAAAATAAAATAAAAATAAAAACAGTAATATTAAATTATATTTAATACCGCACTCCTGTGTGGACATTGAGGCATATAATTCAAATCATAGTTAGCAGATTACACTCAAACAAGACTCAATATCTATAATAGAGTGTTCCTTTAATCAACCTAGGAATTCAAAGCAATTTCAATCAAATTATCAACAGGTGTTCTTAGTTTACTTTTTGAAACTTTACAATTTTATTTCAAACTTCTTACAAGGGAGCTACCAGAAATAGTCAAGTCATTTTGAAGTATAAAGAAGAATAACTTGCCCTATAGAATAATAAAATTTACCATAAAACTCAAATAATCCAGATACTGGGATATTGGCACAATAGTAGATCAATAAATCTCTAGATGACTAGAACTGAAAGTGAGAATGCACATATATAATAAAGTGAAAATGTGGACAGGCAAGATACACATAAGTTTTAGGATTAACAATTTCCTTCTTGAGAAGGAAGGTGAGTAGTGGGTAAATATTTCAAAGGATATTTTTAATAGCATATGGAATGTTATATTTCTTTAAGTAATCTTAAGTAAATATGAAAAAATTAAGGATTATTTATCTGCATGATGGGTGAATGGATATTTGTTAAATATTTTCTTCATGATATTGAAATATTTCACAATACAAATTAAAAACTCATTTATTACACTGGTAGTAACAGAAATTGAATTTTAGACTCTCCTCGGCCTTCAAGTATCTCTGTAAACTTCACTGTCTAAATATTACTTTTATCATTTATAAAATACAGCTGTCAGAATAGATCTGTAGTTTAAAACCATGGTCCATGCCCTGAATCACAAATGACAATGTTCCTGTTTGTTCCAACCTATGTAATTTCCAGGAATTTCAATGGGCCTTGACTTTTAGCTGTATTTATCAGTCAGCCTTTATTTGTCGAATAAGTAACTACAGTTAACTCCCCTTGCTTATTCCTCCAAGAAGGAGGCAATTATCATGCCGTCTTCAATGTAATGCACTAACTGGTCCTTAATGGTTATCATTTCCAAGTTTATCCTCATCTAATTACAGCAACATGCCCATAACTTCACATATCCCTTTGGGAAAACAGCAAATGTATACTGGATTCCATTCAAAACATTGCAAACAGAGCCTGGCTAGACTGCAATTCTATATTGAAAGGAAAGCATTAGCTAGGCCTGTAAAGACATGCCAGTCCCTCCTTGATTCTCTCACCCTTCCTGTACAGTCTTTTCTATATACAATACAGCTGAAGCAAATGAGGATACCATCTTGTTTAACCCTCTACTCAACTTCCAGAGTGTCTGCTTTGCATAATGACCAGTTAGGACTATTAAAAGGGGATTTAGTGGGAAATAATACTCCTACTATAACCATTCTCTTAACCAGAGGAGTGATCTCTTGTTGCCATCCAGGTAAGTTGTTACTTAGCATGATCAATTAAAACTAGGAAAAGGACAGGCTTAGACAATATCCCTGATGTAAAGAATAAAGACAACATGACCATTCACTCATTATATCCATTCCAGTATTGCATTTTAGTAAAGCTGCTGAGACTTCAGGGTAATCACTCCAGTTATTTGTAATGCAACCCAATTTGGAAGTCAACCCATTCTTTAACCTCCTCCTATACAGCATTTCCATAAGCTCCTTTCGTCATTGGGCCTTTCATAGCACCATCCTTATTCCCCCATGGATTACTGTACCTTGAGCTGTACCATACCTTGCAGAATTAAAGTGCTTTGCATACCACTCACTTTCCACTTCACTCAAATTGTTACTTAAGACCCAAGATTCCCCACCAGGAACTGGACAACTGGGTGAGCATATCATGGGCTCTCAATCCTTTACAGATTCTATTACTTTAATTGAGGGTAAAATCAGCCCTGGTTCAAATATTTTTTTCATTCTAAACCTCAATCCTTACAAATTAACTTGAATTCCTCAAGGCCTTGGAGTGTAAGGAGAATGGATCATGTCATCTCCATTTAAGGGTGCTGAGTTTTTTTCTGGCAGGCTCTTCAGTTACTGGGGTTACATTTGAGCTTGTCAGGCTTGGTTTTATTCTTCACTATGGTAATCAATTTCGGTTTCTAACTTAATCCTTAGGCATATATCCTTATTTTGGAGCTTGATCCTTCGTTTTAACACCTTTCCTTTGTGGAGTCTCAATAGAATGTCCAAGGTGCTCAGCCGGGCTGCTTCACTCTTCCTGGGCTGGGAGTCACAGACCCTGGGAGCCTCACAGCAATAGCTCACTGTTAAGCCTCACAGGATCTCTGCCAGCAGACCACAACCCAGCCCAGGAGACCTGCTGAGAATCCACACTCAGACTTCCCCAGTCTCCCTCTGTGCAACTGCCTCTTCTCTGATATACCGGTTTCCCAAATCCCAGCTCCTTCAGCAGTCAGTGCTTCAACTGTGTCATCTCAGTTCAGCAAGACCCCATTGACTTGAGCTGCACCTCCTGGCAATGTGCCCTGAAAGTGCCCAGGCAGAAAGGGTGATCAATGTGGTTCATACATTGTTTTCTCTTAAAGAGCATGGTTTTGCACTGCCTTTTGTTCGATGCGAGAAAACCGTTGTCTCATATGTTATCCAGTTTTATAGTCCCTCGTGACGGGAGGGCAAGAACAGTACCTGTCACTCTGTCAGGCTAGAAGTGGACATCTGACCGTCTTTTTCCAGTGTGATTTTTTTTAAGTAGCCCAAATTCAGTATATTTTCATGAAAGTGCCAGTAGATGTCAGCAAAAGGCAAGGCAGTGATACATGAACTTTTTGTAGTGGATGTCAAAACTTCAATTAGCAAAGTCAGAGTTCAGTCAAACATCTCAATTTTCTACATGTAATGACTCCACCTATAATTCTGTTTAGGGGGTGGTGGGTGGGGTTGGATAGCTGGAAGTGAAAAGAAGAATCTGATCTGCCAGATTAACAATTGACCTGCAAGTCACTCAATTGCTCTGACCTGTCGCACCGGGCCCTGTGAATTCAAACCCAGAGGACTATTCACAGAAAAAAAAAAAAAAATGCTAAGCAGTGATTTCTTTAGTTCCATCTTGAAGGGGACAGTACCCTATTACACCAGATTTCTGAATAAAGTGGTGGCCTGCAGCTGTGCCCCCAAGACTGACTAAACCTTAGACAGGCATGTTCCTGTCTCTAGCCTGACCTTCTCTTGCTTACATTTAATTTATGAAACATGTGAGTTCTTTTTCTGCCCCTTTGAGATATAAATCTTTTAAAAATTTTCTTGCCAGTTTTATATTGCAGGACTTTCTCAAAAACTTGGGACCATTCCTTTGAAATGTAATCATAAGGGAAGATAGCTCCTTCATCTCCCAGTTTCTGTCAGAGGAGAGAAGCCTAACTTCAGTGGACACCAAGCTGTAAAACTGCCTTCTGCCATGAAGATATGGAAATGTTTATTTTTCATTTGAGTAACACCAATTAGCAAACATAGATGCCCTATAATCTTCCTACTCCACCTCTTAAAGAGTCTCCAGCCCTTTGTTTCAGCAGAAGTGAGCTCAAACTGAGTTTTGGACTTTCTCTCGTATTGCCATAGCCTTGAATAGTCTTCCTTTACCTGTTTGTGCAACTTTGGCTCTAGCATACAAAACTGGATTTAAAAATCTTTAAGTTATCCTTTGCAAAAAAAAGTGTGGTATTCAGCATACTTAATATTACGCAGGTGTTCAAGATAGGCTCTGAGTTTTTGAATGCGAAGTATTTGTGTATGTGAAAATGTATGAATTCCTTGTTCCTGCAAAAAATTTCTGTGACTATAATAATGGTTGATCAGACCAGTGAATATACTAAAAGCTATTAAATTGTACACTTTAAATGGTAAATTGTACTATAACTCACACAATGGGTGGGTTCATCCACCCAATTACCACACCCAAGAAAGATGTAACAAGAATTTATTACTTGCAACAAGTAAGGAGGACATGGAAATAATTCCCCAAAGCAGTACCTCTCCAAACAAAGGTGGAAGCTGGGCTTTTACTGGGCTAATAGCTGAATCATTGCATGTAGAGGTACAGTAAAGACAGTGCAGGTGCAGCAGTTGCTGATCATGCTTCTACATATGTCCTGTGGATAGACATGGTAAATAAGCTCCTCCTTGGGCTGAGTTTTTAAAATGGTAATGAGGAGGATTCATCAAAGGTTTATCTCCTACTTAGGCATCTCTGAATCCAACTGGTTTTTGTTTTGCTGAGGTTGGGCTTCTTCCTAGGAATTTTTGAAACAACAAAAACTTAAGGTGCAACAGTTACAAATGGGTTATTCTTCATACGGTGTAACCGAAAATGGGGACCCTGGGTTACAATATGATATGTGAATTATATCTCAATGAATCCGTCTTGCCTGTAACCCCAGCACTTTGGGAGGCCAAGGTGGGTGGATCACGAGGTCAAGAGATCAAGACCATCCTGGCCAACATGGTGAAACCCCGTCTCTACTGAAAATACAAAAATTAGCTGGGTGTGGTGGTGCATGCCTATGGTCCCAGTTACTCTGGAGGCCAAGTCAGGAGAATCACTTGAGCCCAGGAGGCGGAGATTGCGGTGAGCCAAGATCGCACCACTGCACTCCAGCCTGGTGACAGAGTGCCAAAAAAATAAAAAATAAAGAATGGTAGAAAGTGTAGAGTCCTGGTAAAATAAGTAAGCAACAAAAAGGAAGTGGAGCCAGGTGGTGAACAATTGTTCTGAGAGATGGCTAACACAAACAACTTGCTGGCACATCCTGTTCCCAAATATCTCACTCCACATACAGCCTCAGCAGCACTAACTGATCTGTATGAACCCTTCCAGCATGACCCTATAAAACTTCCCTCCAGCCCGTCTCCTTGCAGACAGCCCCTTCTCTGCTGTGCTGCCCATTGCACTCTCACAACATATCTTGATACTTTCTCTAATAAACCTGCCTTTCTTTACACATAACTGTCTTGGTAAATTCTTTTACTGCCCACAGTGCTGGCCCCTGCCAGTTGTATCCGAAACATGAAGCGTTTAAGAAGTGTGGTGATTGTTAGCTAAACTAAAGCCTACAAAATGCAAAGAAGGAATTTTTTTAGTGGTAATAAAATTCATAGTTTGTGTTGTTATTTCACACATTAAAGGATTCCTTTGTCTTTTAGATGTTTCAAATGCTTTCAAAACATTGTTTAGATAATTATACAACTCATAAAACAGTGGTTTGTGAAAATTAAAAATGACTAAAATTAAATTAATTATGCATGCTAAGGAAGTTTGCTTACTAAGCAATTCTTTAAAGTACATTGTGTTTTTAAAAACTGAAAAAAAGTCATAACTTTAGCAGCTTCTCAACAGGATTCTTGAACTCCCCAGAACCACTGATCAACTTGAGCAAAAATTATATTTTCTTCTTAATAATTGCTAGATGTATGTGGCTTTAAAATATATCTTTGCTAAAAGCTATGGACATTTCATTGACTCCATGCTGTGAAAGCAGTGTTATTGTACACTGTGAGTCTAGTAGTAGAAATCATTTGTTATACACAAGATTTCATAATAACCACCTTATAATACAGCATTCCTCCATGTGTAATAAAACCAAAATATAGCTATTTTCTTATAAAGTATTTGTTAAAAGCAACTGGAAAAAAGCAAAAGTGTGCAGTGAGTCTATCATATGTGAAATTGCTCTTAAATTTTTACTTTGAAATCAAAGTTTTAATGGTTATATATTAATTTATTCACTAAACCCTGTGTACAGCAGAAGCTATTGTGTTACTATTTTACTTTGAACTGAATAGTATTCTAAAATGATTTTCACCACCTTAACCATGTAACACTTATGCCATAAAATGAATCTGGATGAATTTATTATATTCCTTTTTCTAATTGTAAGTAAAGACAGTACTCTTGTGATTTTTTACGAATACAAATATATATATACACACACACACGTATATATGTGTGTATGTATATACATGCATAAATATGCAGTGTATATAAATATATATGCATATATATCCAGATATACATTTAAATATAAACATATGTATGTACCTTAACTTAGATACATCTTTCTATGACTACTTTTTGTCGACTCATTTGTTTGTTACCTAATCATGATGAATAAAATGTGGCTAAATTGTTCTTAAGGAATTTTTCTATTTAAAATCTTTAAAAAATAATTATTAATGTTTTGTTACAGAACACTTAAGGATAAAGACTCTAGATATAAAACTGCTAATCCATAGAAAATATATACCTATCTTAAGCACAAAACTTTAAGATTTTAATATCTTCCCATAAATACCTAAGCAGTTAATGAAATCATACTTGAAAACAATATGAGTTTAAGAACACGATATTTCCTTAAATCAGTTACAATGATGTAACCATCTATTTAAATAAATAAAACCAAAATATTCTCTTTTCATCCATACTGAGTTCTATTCTCAGGGTCACAAAACTGACAAATTGACTTTGAGAACTGTGTTGAACAAGCTAGTGGACAATTACTACTTAAAGAGGACAACTGATTCTGTTTGGATGAAGACGACAGTTCTACCAGTCATTTGTACAAATAGTAAAAGAATGTGAGAATAAAAATATTAACTACAACTTGATAAAGGCTGTTCTTTAAATTTCCAATAGTCAATTCCATATAACCAGCTATTAAAAGCCATGTTCATTTAATGTCTCAAGGGCTATAAAACATTTTAAAATTTCAAAAGTGCATTTTATTGAAATAAAATATTGTATTAGAGAAAAAATTAAAAAAACAATGTGTTGATATTGTGTAAGGCAGTTGACGTTTTAAGGGCAGGTGGTAGGTAACTCTAAATAAAAGGAGAAAATTCTGCTACTTCATATACATTGCAAATCCAGGTTTAATCAACTTCCACAAAACCACTTTACCTTATGTATTAACATATGAAATATGTACATTATATATGAAAGTAAGTTGATTATTTAGATTAACATAAAAAATAAGAAATGTGATGCAGGTTTAAATGCTTATAGGTTTCTAATAATAGCTTGAAGATAAACCATGAAAATAACCTGCTAGGTTGTATTCAAAATTCTGACTGATATTTAGGTTGAAATGATAATTACAAAATAGTTTAGCACTCTCCCACTCAATTGTGTCAAGATTAATTTTACTCCAAAGTTGGGCATTGTTTCCAGCCACTCTGCCTGTTGGCATTTATTCAGAGTGATGGTAAGCTGACTGCTGACTATTGGCACATCTAAAAAACATGAAAACTCAAACACTCCAAATGCAACATTAATGTATATGGTATATGTATAATTTTCTGTCATTTGGCACATAAGCTTAAAAAGTTTGTATGATTACCTCAGTTTCAACTAAATTTAAGACTTAGTTTGACCCACAAGTTATCCAACATTCTTATAACCAATGATCTCTACTCCCATTCTACCAACTCTCTCAAAGTCTCTTTGGTCTGTGGCGCTCACCTTTTTGTTCATTAAAGCCCTCACGGAGAGACACATGCATAAACATCCTATCATCCGACCCTTCTCAAAGCCTTTCTAGAGATCCTTCCAGTTGGCATCAGGAGACTCTGGCTATCATGGACTCTACCCATTCTTACTATTACTGGTGTGTTTGAACAGTAGATATTTCTTTCATTCTTTGGTTAGCTTCCCATTCTTTAGTTCGTTTTTCATCTATCAGATTGAGGAGCAAATTTGGTTTTCTTCTTCAGATTTGTTAATTAGCTGAACCTTATATATAGTTCTTGCATCAGAAACACATTTTCTTCTCTGGCGTTCTCCAGGTCAATACGTACACTTTCATTAATTATCTGCATATATACTGGACAAAGCTTTAAATGAGGTACAATCTGTTTTCCAAATTTTGCCCTGAGAAAATGGCAACCTCTACTTTAATTAGATGTAATTTTTTTTTGCAATCTTTTGTGTCTGTTAAATAGATCTGAACCTGACTTCTACAAATTCTCAAATTTTTCAACATTTATTTCTTCCATGAAGGAGGCAAATTTAACTTTTCAAAAAGCATTTTCCTACATCTAAATAAATTAAAAGAATATCATCTCTGACAGTCCTTGAAATTCCTGTGATGAGTAGAGGAAATTTTATGAAATTCACTGGTGTAGAGCTGAACACCTGCTTTAAAAAGGAGTGGGAATTAAACAGTTGGAACAAATGGACACAGGGAGGGGAACATCACACACAGAGGCCTATCACGGGGTAAAAGGCAAGGGGAGGGAGAGCATTAGGACAAATACCTGATGCAAGTGGGGCTTAAAACCTAGATGACGGGTTGATAGGTGCAGCAAACCACCATGGCACATGTATACCTATGTGACAAACCTGCATGTTCTGCACATGTATCCCAGAACTTAAAGTAAAATAAAAAATAAAAATATAAAAGGGGATTTAGTTTACTTCATACTAACATATGTTCCTTGTACATCACTTTGCTTAAATTTCTCTGATATCTATAGCAGAGCATATGAAAATAACCTGTAGTAATAGCATTTTAACATTGCAGCATCTGGGGACCTGCATGCACAGGAGACTATAACTTGCTTTTATATCTTATATTATTGCCTTTTCTACATGAATGGTACAAGTTTTTTGAATATTTAACTTAAAAGGGCTCACTTTTCACAAACTGTTAAAATGTTAAGAGATCTATTTATTGACATGAGAGATAGATATAAGCTTGTGTTCCATTTGTGGTAATTCATTGAACTATAGGCTTCTATTGTGTGCACTTTTCTATATGATTGCTTTACCTCCATTAAAAAATAAGAAAAAATACTATTTTCAGCTATTATGTAGTAGTTTATATCAGCCTAACAATGCTACACATCTACCAGGAGCAATAAGAAAACCTGGGTAAAATACAACAAAACATATTTTTGGAGGCATTGTGGAGCTGCTAAGGCAGCCTGAAATTCAGAAGTCACGCTTCAGGAGAGAACAGAATCTCACTGAAATGATATTAAAATTAGCAATCCACTTTTACCCTTGGACCATTTGGTGATTCTTGGAATGGATTGAATGGCTAACTTGTCATCAGAGTTTTGAGCAAATCACACTGCAGTAATATGCAAAAATTGGAGTTCAAGGATCTTAGGGCTTAAATCCTTACTGGAGGAGCCAAGCTGCCTGAAAACAGGGAGGCATAGAGAAGGGAGCCCAACACCTGGAAGTTTCCCTGTCACAGAAGTTACTCTTCAGGCAAAAGGTTAAGAAGTCAAACAAATAGTTAAGGAAACAGTAGAATACATAAATATATTTCCTAGCTCTGTCTTCCTAGAAACAATGATAGCTTAATAGCACAAGGTATACCTAGTACTCAAAGCTTGATTTTAAATACCGGTCTCCAATAAAAGGAATGATGAATGCTTAGAGAAATGTCCGGTTTTAGGGCTTGAAGAGGAAATGTACGATACAAGCCTGGAACAACTTGTGATGACAGAAAGCCCAGAAGTAAGACCCAAAACAAACAAAAAATTAATAAGGGAAGAAAGCATGTCAAAAGGGCACAGGATCCAATAATCCACTGGAAGGACTTCCCAATGGCCAAAGCTGAGACAGTCTGGGTAACAAAATAAACATTGGTAGTATTAGTTTATAACCTGTAAAATAAGATAAACCCACATGAGTCCCTTCTGATATAAGTGAATAATTAAATGGGAAAAAGGACTTTACTTACATTAGAAAAAATGAGGGAACTATAAAGTCATCATTAAACAAACACCAAAATAATAGTTGTTGCAGGTAACATCAGTGGATACTAAAATTAGGGGACAAAAGTATGAAGAAAAACAGGATATTTCGTGGTCTCAAAGTATTTCTCATGTGTTACTTTGCTGTGAAGAAACCTGGCAGATGCCACCTTAGTGATGGGATCAAAGTTAACATTGCAGCAATAGGACATATCAACAATATAATATGATTCACTGGAAAGGTATATTCTGTTTGCTGTGGTATTCTTGCCAAATGTTTATAACCTCAATCTTATCATAAGAAAACATCAAGCAAACCCAAATTGGGAGGCACTTAATAACCGAGTAGTATTCTCCAAGCAAACCAAGGACGTGAAAAACAACAGAAGACTGAATGCCTGTCCAGTATTGGAGGAGAGCAAGAAGACACCCACATGCAATGATCCTGGATTGAAAAAGTACAAAAAATGGACGTTATTCGGAAAGTGGTAAAATACAAATAAAGCATATAGATTATTTTATATCAATACTAATTAGATAATTTCAATAATTATACTATAGTTATGTAAGATGTTAGCATTAGGGGAAGCTTGATGATATATACAGGAGAACTCTCCATATTATTTTTTGCAAATTATCTATTAAAATTTTATAAATAAAAATTACATTTTCTAAATAAAAATTTTAAAATAACATGCCACAGGGTGTATAGTGATGCAATGTATTCATGAGTTTTTTGATGCTTATGTTTAGAAATACTTTATACTCTAGTGTTCTAAACCAATGATCAGCAAACTGCTTTGTGTAAAGGGCAATTGGTAAATATTTTAGGCTTCGAGGCCCACAAGTTCTCTGTCTCAAATATTCCAGCGTGCTGTTGTAATATGAGAACAGTTATAGAAAGTATGTAAACAAATGGATATGGTTGTGTTCCAATAAAACTGTATTTACCAAACAGGTAGTAAGCTGGATTTGGCCCAAGGGCCAGAGTTTGCCAACTTGTTTTCTAGACTAAGGTCAAAACATATGATCCGGGTAAAGTTTATTAGAGTTGTCCCAAAGTTGTATGAACATTTCTTCTCCTATACCCAAGGTCACAAATTAACAGGGAGCCAGTATTATTGATTTTTTAAATGTAAAAGAGCAAATATAATTTGTGCCTTAATATGGTTAACTAATGAGTTTTCTAATCTTTCCAGCTGGTTTGCTAGCTTCCGGCTTTTTATGATGCTATTTAATACCCTGTTTTCCATACTCAAATTACACTATTCAGCAGTGTCATCCCCTGTGTTCTTCTACATTAATATTAAATAATACAGAAGACATAAATTGGATTTTGGTTGTTTATCCTAGGACGAGTATAAAATATGACACTTTTAATCATATTTTAATATTGTAATAACAAGAACAATTTGGTTCGTGTTACTTTTCCTTCCAGGAAAATGAAATTAAAAAAGTATATCAATTACTTACAAGAGAGAATTTATTTAGGGTTTCTAAAGATATAATAAGAATATCTAATTTTTATTTTATTAACTGCTTTGAATAATGGTTTACAAAATCTGAGAAGACTCATGTTTGTACTATACAGGTGTAAATCTATTTAAAGTCATCAGACAGTACTAGAGAGCATATAACATATGTAAGGCTCCCAGAAACAAACCCTGAGAACAGTATTTGAGTTTATATGGAAGGTGAAAGGAACATCTGTAAGGAGGTGGGAGGAGTAAGACAAGAAAGGGCAGGTGGCAGGTAAAGGGTGTCTTGACAAGCCAGCTGGCCCCGTGGGTGAACAGCTCTTAAACCCTCTGGGATTCTAGGAAAGTCAGCAGTCATTAGTTGAAGGCTTCTCTGGAGGATGTTAATTCCTCAGTAGCTCTGGTCTGCTGTGCACACAAGGAACCAGGCTCTGACAGCAGATAAAGCCCTCAGGCAAAGAAATGTAAGCACTCGCCACAAGGAGTCAGGCCAGGGTATGCGGAAGGGAAGATTAGGAGGGGGCTTAAGTGGAACATTGACGGCACCTACTGCAGTATATTTAACTGATGAGCCTACACCAGCTTCTGATGCCTACAAAAAGTTCCTTTTTTTTTTTTTTTTTTTTGACAGAGTCTTGTTCTGTCACACAGGCTAGAGTGCAGTGGAGCAATCTCAGCTCACTGCAACCTCTACCTCCCAGGTTCAAGCCATTCTCATGCCTCAGCCTCCCGAGTAGCTAAGATTACAGGTGGGCACCACAATGCCCAGTGAATTTTTGTATTTTTAGTAGAGCTAGATTTTCACCACGTTGGCCAGGCTGGTGCCAAAGTCCTGGCCCCAAGTGATCCACCCGCCTTGTCCTCCCAGAGTGCTGGGATTATAGGTGTGAGCCACTGTGCCCAGTTGATGCTTAAAAAAATTCTAATGCTATTTTTCTTACTCTTCTGTAGCAGAGTAAAAAGCAAGTTTGTTTAACAGAATATTTGGATTTTATTTTTTTTTAAGTTCTGCAAAAGCTGATCACATAACATCAATGTATTTCCCATTTGACATGAAGTTGCTCCACCGCTTGCAGCTTATCTCCAAAGCTTCGTCTTTCTCTTCTTGGTAAAGAATGTTGTTGTTGGGGAAGGAATGTCCAAGTAAATGGTGAAGCTATGCTGTCAGGTTAGCAACATGCTGCAGAGTCCCTCTGAGTGGTCCAGCAAATAGCACATTCTGTGAGCATCAGGGTGTTGGCAGAGTTGGGGGTCATTGTCTCCAGGCTGGGCTCTGAACCTGAACTCATGAGCCCTGCCTCCTCAAGCTCATCAGGATTTGCTTTGTTAGTTATTTGGGAGATTACAGTTTGCTTTGGATGTTGTAAAATATCTTTAGAATGCATTGGTTTCTCTAAGTCCAATTTATGTCTGCAACATATTTACTCTGAGACTACACCAGGGAGAAACATAAATTAAAAGCTACTCAATTTGTGCCATTAGCCTGAAAGAATAGAAGAGACAACCTCTTCTTTGTCTTGGAAAATAAGTTAGCATACTTGTTTGACTACTAAAGGTGGGATTTCCAGATGTGTAACTTAGTTTAGATAGGTTTAAATAAAAGGTACAGTTTCCTCTGAAATAGAGTAAAAGAGGCTGTGGCGTGGTGCTCTGCTCATGCCTCTAGAGATGGGATAGCAGAAGCTAAATGGAAGGGAAAAGGAAGGGTCTAGGGAGCTAGGAAAACCAGGTACTTATGAGAAGGCTGCATCCTACTGAAGAACTTATCAACTGAATTCCTGTGGTGGGCACTGGTCAATGAATTTACAGGAATCGCAATATGTGACCTTAAATTTAAAAATCATTCTATTCTGTAATGCAACTATTCAAAATACTTCCAACTAAAGTCTGGTAAAAACAAAAGCTTTGGTTAGTGGAATCTGGGGCAGGGAAAGAAGAGAAAGTAATCACTAGTATATAAGAGACCAGCAGCACAGCACGCAATGTTTAGTGACCAGAATGTCTAACTACGTTGTGGATTCTAATCAACTTCCTCCCAATAAGACATTCTGCTGCAGGGACATCCACCCCACTTTGTGGGGTTTGCAAGCTTCTAAGAAACAAACCACTTAATAAGAGTGTCAAACATTGAGTAAGGCAACTGACCTAGACTCTCTTTTTTTTTTTTTTTTTTTGTCAACGTTGTTAAAATAAAGAAGTTTGGAAGGAATGGAAGCCTTCTCTTTATTACTTCTTCACAGCAGGTAAACAGCCTTCAAAAATTGCTTTGAGGCAATTAAGCAGGCAAAGGTTTTTATAAGGTTTTGAGGATGGAATCCCTGTGACAGTCCCAGGTAACCAAGTAGCAGAGACAATGAGTATAAGACCCAGAGCAAATTCCAAATTCCCAAACATTCTGGACTGAACATTTCCAAATAGGATATGGTAACCATGAGAAAATAAAATAAAATAAAATAAAATAAAATAAAATAAAATAAAAAGTATTCCCTGTCACTTCTCTGATAAACGTATGAATAGTTATTTCTCAGTAACTTGGCATTAACTTGGGGCCAAGTAGAACACTCCAGCTAAGAGACCTAGGTAAAATTTTTTGAGATCCCGGGGACTCAAGATAGTCCAGGAACATATAGTCTTTCAATGGCAAGAAAGAAAATAAATATGCATAAACTGTTCATCCTAGACTAAGAAATGTAATGATTAAATACGATGTGCAAATTTTAATTGGAAATAAAAGAATCCGACTAAAAGAGATATTTTGGGGGGCAATTAGGGCAACTTTCTAAAAATTTATTTTAAATGGACAAATTAAAGATTGTACATATCATGCACAATATGATGTTTTAAAATATGTATACATTGCGGAGTGGCTCAATACAGCTAGTTAACATATGCATTCCCTTGCATAAGTTTTCGTTTTTTGTGGTGTGAACACTTAGACTCTACTTTTTCTCCGCACAATTTTCAAAGAATACAATGCATTGTTATGAACTATAGTTATGCTGTACAATAGCTCTCTTGAATTTACCTCCTATCTAACTGAAATTTTGTCTCCTTTGACTAACATCTCCTCACCTCCATCCCACCCCCAACCCCTGAGAACCACAATTCTACTCTTGTTACCGGAAAGGGGTATTGATCCAGACCCCAGGAGAGGGTTCTTGGACCTCGCACAAGAAAGAATCTGAGGCAAATCCATAGAGTGAAGGCAAATTTAATAAGAAAGTAAAGGAATAAAGAATGGTTATTCCATTGGCACAGCCTCCCTGAGGGCTGCTGGTTGCCCATTTTGATGGTTACTTCTTGATTATATGCTAAACAAACGGTGAATTATTTATGCCTTCACGTTTTAGACCACATAGGTAACTTCCTGACATTGCCATGGCATTTGTAAACTGTCGTGGCGCTTGTGGGACTGTAGCAGTGAGGATGACCAGAGGTCACTCTCATCGCTGTCTTGGTTTTGGTGGGTTTTGGTTGGTTTCTTTACTACGAACTGTTTTACCAGCAAGGTTTTTATGAGCTGTATCTTGTGTCGACCTCCTAGTTCATCCTGCTACTTAGAATGCCTACGCATCTGGGAATGCAGCCCAGCAGGTCTCAGACTTATTTTACCCAGCCCCTACTCAAGATGGGGTTGTTCTGATTCACACACCTGTGACACTCTGTACTTCTAGGAGTTCAGCTGTTTTAGATTCCACGTATTAATGAGATAATACAGTATGTATCTTTCTGTGCCTGGCTTATTTTGCTTAAGATAATGTCCTCCAGGTTTATCCATGCCATTGCGCTATCACCTATTGGAGGGCCAAAATCCAAAACACTGATAACACCAAGTCCTGGCAAGGATGTGGAACGACAAGAACTCTCATTCACTGCTGGCGGGGATACAAAATGATACAGTCATTTGGAAGACAGTTTGGCTTTTTTTGTTTTTAACAAAACGAAATATATTTTTACCATACGACCCCGCAATCATGCTTTTTGGTATTTACCCAAATGAGTTGAAACAAAACCTGAAAACAGACGTTTACAGCAGCTTTATTTATAATTGCCAACATTTGAAAGTAACCAAAATGTCCTTTACTAGGTAAATGGATAAATATACTGTATTACATCCAGACAGTGGAATAATATTCAGCACTAAAAAAGTAAGTTATCAAGTCACAAAAAGACATGCAGGAAACTAAAGAAAAACACAATCTGAAAAAAATACATACCGCATGATTCCAACTATGTGACATTCTGGAAAAGACAAAACTATGTATATAATAAAAGGATCAGTGGTTGCCAGGGATTAGTGGGGAAGGAGAGAGAGATGAATAGGCCAAGCACAGGGAATGTTTAGGACAGTGAACCTGTACCATATGATACTATAATGGTAGATAAATGTCATTATAGTTTTGTCAAAACTCATAGAATATACAACACCAAGAGTGAAACCTACGTAAACTATGGACTGGGTGATATTGGCACTTGTTAATGTAGTTTCATCAATTGTAACAAATGTATCAATCTTGCATAGGATATGGATAGTGGGGAAGACTGCGCATGTGTGAACACAGGGAGTATATGGGAACTCACTATTTTCCACTCAATTTTGCTGTGAACATAAAACATAAAAAAAAATCTAAACAAAACAAAACAAAACAAAATACAGCTAACACTATACTTAATCATAAAACTGAATGCTTTTTCCCTAAGATGGGGAACAAGGCAAGGATCTCTTCTCACTACTATTGTTCACTATCATACTGCAAATCCAAGATAGAACAATAAGACAAGAAAAGGAAATAAAAGGCATGCTGATTTACAACTTCCTTTGTTTGCAAACTAAATGTGCATATAGAAAATCCAAACCAATTGATAAAAACAACAACAGCAAACAAAAGACAAACTCCTGGAGATGCTAAGTGATTATAGCAGGTTTGCAGCATACAATCTTACTATATGAAAGTCTATATAAAATCTTACTATATAAGAGATAATTTACTACATAAAAGATAATTACATGAAATGTCAATGTTTTCAAGGCCTCAATGGTTTGACTTTGTTAATGTCTAGGTGCTGTATACCAGTAAAAACTCTTGGGATTTGAAATGAAAAACACAATTTTCTTTACATTAGCACAATAAAGTAATACGTAGGTACAAATGTAACAAAAGTATACAAGATCTATGGGAGGAAAAAAAATTTTGATGAAAGAAAGAATATCTAATTAAATGAGGAGATACTCTACTTTAATGCATAGAAATAGTCAACATTAAGATGTTAGTTCTCCCTAATTTGATCTACAGATTCAATGCAATTCCAATAAAAATTCCAGCAAACTATTTTGTGGATATCAAAACCTGATGATAATGTTTATATGAAAAGATAAAAGACACATAATAGCCAATACGATACTGAAGAAAAGCAACGAGTTGAAAGAGAGACACTCAAAAAAGGTTTATGCTGTAAATCCTACAGTAACCACTAAAAATTTAAAAAGACATATAACTAATAGCCATTGGTGGAATTTTGGAAACAGCCCACAACCCTCAATTAAGAAAATAGAAGCAAAAAGGTATAGGAGATAGACCACATGGAGCAAATACTATTAAGATGGTCATTTTAAAGCCAACCATATGGATAATTACATGAAACGTCAATGTTCTCAAGGAGTCAATTGAAAGTAAGAGAATATGATGCTGGAATAAACAGATGTGACAATTTTAAGTTGAAAGTTAAAAAAAGGAAAGAGTGAGTCAATTATAAAGGACTCAATTCATCAAGAAAATATCACTTTCCTATGTGTATTCACCTTCACTAAAAATAATAAAATTTAAAAAAGAATTAAATCTATATACAACCAGAGGTTAAGACTTCAATTTTCTCTCAGTAATTTATACCAGAAATGGAGAGAATGGATAGAATATCAACAAGAATAAAGACCATGCAATCAATTTGATGCACTTGACAACAGAGGTGTCCTCCATGCCAAAAGAACAGACATAGATAGCAAATATGCATATGAAAAGACTGTCACTATCATTAGTCATTAGAAAAACGCAAATTAAACATAATGAAGAACAGCTACACACTTACTAGAATAACTAAAAATAAAAACTGACAATATCAAGTGCTGATGAAGATGTAAAGCAACAGGAACTCTCAGAGATTGCTAGTAGTAATGAAAGTAGAGCAATCACTTTGGCAAACGGTTGCACAGGATTTTTCTATTTTGTTTGTTTCTGTTTGTTTGTTTGTTTGTTTGTTTGTTTGTTTTGGGATGGAGTCTTACTCTGTAGCCCAAGCTGGAGGTGCAATGCCACTATCAGGGCTCACTGCAGCCTCTACTTCCTGGGCTCAAGTGGTCCTCCCACCTCAGCTCCCCAAGAGGCTGGGACTACAGGTGCATGTCACCATCCCCAGCTAATTTTTTTGAATTTTATAGAGACAAGGTCTCATGGTGTTGCCCAGGCTGGTCTCAAACTCCTGAGCTCAAGTGATCCTCCAGTTTCAGCCTCCCAAAGCGTTGGGATTATAGGCGTGATCCCCTGCACCCAAACCTTCCATTAAAAAATATCAAACATGATACATTAGTCAATTTTCACACTGCTATAAAGAACTTCCCGGAGACTGAGTTTATAAGTACAGAAAAGAGGTTTAATTGACTCACAGTTCCACATAGCTGAAGAGACCTCAGGAAACTTACAAACATGGTTGAAGGTGAAGGGGAAGCAAGCACGTTCTTCACAAGGCAGCAGGAGAGAGAAGCAAGCAAGAGCATGGAAAACTGCCTAACAAAACCACCAGATCTCATGAGAACTCACTCACTATCACAATAACAGCATGGGGGAAACTGCGCCCATGATCCAATCACCTCCCTCCCTTGACACCTGAGGATTATAATTTGAAATGAGATTTGGGTGGGTACACAGAGCCAAACCATATCATAAGATTTAGCAATCCTACCTCTAGATATCTACCTAAGTCAAATGAAACTGTATGTCCACAACAAGCATATATGGAAAAGTTTATAGCAGTTTCATTTATAACAGTCCCTAACTGAAAATAAACATCAAGTTTTGACTGGACAAATAAATTGTGAGATATTCATACAGTGGAATACTATTCAACAATAAAAATGGCATACCACAGATACATGTAGCAATATGAATAAATCTGTTAAGGATTATCATAAGTGAAAGAAGCCAGACACAAAAGGCTACATGTCATCTAATTCTGTTTGTGTGACATTTTAGAAAAGCCAAATGATAAAAACACACAAAAATAGAAATGGTTACCAGAGCCTGCAAGTTGAGGGAAAGGGACTGACTACAAGAGGCACAAGGAAAATTTTGGGATAATGGAAATACTCTATTTCTCATTTGTAATTGTGGTTACACAGTTCTATATAATTGCTAAAATGGATAGAAACATACATTTAAAGGGTGAATTGTACAGTGGTGAATTATATCTCAACAAATCTAAATTTAAGAAGTTACTGAAGAAAAATTCTATGAAGAAACGTATCCTTTGCTGAAATGTCACTGTAGGGTTTAAGGGATGACTCATGGTGACCTAGCTGGGGTGGTATGTTTGCCCTTCTACAGAGCAGTTAGATACACAACTCAAGGGATGAAGTCCCTCAGTCCACCATGTGGGTTTCACTGACTGACTTAAATAGTGTCAAATGCCTTGCTTAAGCCAGAACAAATAATTGTTTCCCACTCATCCTTTTATCGTTTTTTATTTTAACAAGATTTTATGTTTTCTCTAGAGTACCTTCCTACTGTCTTACAAATTTTCTAGTATATCCAAAGGAAATTCAAATCTGACTTGGCAATGTTTTTGTTTATAGACAAAGATATTTCATTTGGTTTTACATATACACACTTTGTGTATATGTAACACACTTTGTATATATAAAACTAAACGAAATAGAAATCATTTTCTATTTCTGTGAAAATTTCAAAGTAAACAGGAGACCATGGACTTTTGTGTGCCATTTAGCCAAAATTCTAATAAATAAAATATTATTTAAAGGGTTGATAAGCGGAGAGAATTAGCTTCTGTAAAGTACCTAATTGGTTTCTATCAAAAGAATTCGACTTCTCATTTAAAAATGAGAATAGTAATACACTCCTTGCAGTGTTCTCTTATAAGAATATTAACTGATATTATATATATAAATTATCTGAGGCTTAGACAAATTAAGCAATTTTCTTAAATTTATCCTGAATAAATGACAGATGAGGGCCATTTTACTGATCATTAGTAGACCTTGTTAGCTGTATGTGGAAAAGTGTTGGATAGCATGACTCTTAGAACAAAATTTTGTAGCTTCAATAGCATAAGTTACTTTACTGTGACTTCACAAAATAAAATTAACAATCCTTTTACAATTTTCCTAATATAAAACACACACACACTGTTGGTGGGACTGTAAACTAGTTCAACCATTGTGGAAGTCAGTGTGGCGATTCCTCAGGGATCTAGAACTAGAAATACCATTTGACCCAGCCATCCCATTACTGGGTATATACCCAAAAGACTATAAGTCATGCTGCTATAAAGACATATGCACACGTATGTTTATTGCGGCACTATTCACAATAGCAAAGACTTGGAACCAACCCAAATGTCCAACAACGACAGACTGGATTAAGAAAATGTGGCACATATACACCATGGAATACTATGCAGCCATAAAAAATGATGAGTTCATGTCCTTTGTAGGGACATGGATGAAACTGGAAAACATCATTCTCAGTAAACTATCGCAAGGACAAAAAACCAAACACCGCATGTTCTCACTCACAGGTGGGAATTGAACAATGAGAACACATGGACACAGGAAGGGGAACATCACACTCCGGGGACTGTTGTGGGGTGGGGGGAGGGGGAGGGACAGCATTAGGTGATATACCTAATGCTAAATGACGAGTTAATGGGTGCAGCACACCAACATGGCACATGGATACATATGTAAGAAACCTGCACATTGTGCACATGTACCCTAAAACCTAAAGTATAGTAATAAAAAAAAAAACCCCTCACACACAGACCTTCCTTGCATTTATATAATTGTTCCACTAGATGGCATTATGAGTCCATACGGTGTCAAATACTCTTGTAAGAGTTCTAAAACATTGACATCTTTTATCCAAGGTGAGTGAAGTAAACTTAGGCCTTAACTGCATTTGCTTCCATATGTGTTGATATTTCTTTTACCATTCTCAAGTGAAATATTACTGAAAAAATGCAACATGTTGTTTTAACCACATTACCTTGGGTGTGGCATGGTGAGACTCCACAGGGATCCAGAAAGACTAACCAGTTTTACAGTTGTGTCGCACCCAGCTTCCTGGGAGAGCACAGACAGCTACCCCAGGCCACTCCAGAGAGGTGCTGGGTTGGCCTCAAGGCAGGGGCAGGAAGGGGTTGTGGGCAAGAGCTGTTATTATGGTTTCTGCCAGAGGCAAGGGCAAGGCAGGACAGACAGGTTTCAGGTTGGCTAATTTAAATAATTCAGTGCGCTGGGGCATAGGGCCTGTCCCCTGACATCTGGAACCTGGCTGTGAGAAAGCAAGGGAGGTCGCCTGCTCAAGAAAGGAACTGACTAGCTTCTAGCCAGGACCTCAAAACTGAGACAAGACCACACAAAACAACCAATCAACAAAAGACAAAAGAACAATAACAAAAACCCTATATTGTGTAGATATCATTTATGTTTTGTGTCAAGACTGTTCATATTTCATACAAATGAAGGTCACTCAGAGCTTTCTATCTTATTGGAAATTGAGTCTCTTTCCGTTCATCCCTAAATATTCATGAAGGAATTGTGACAGAGACTACAAAGCCACTTTTGTCAAGCAGTATTTTGGGACTGAGAAGGGTAAGTCTGGGTAGTTTCTGTTCCTAGGTGTTGGATTTGTACCCGTTCAGTGTGGACCATTTTCCTCTGCCTCTTATCTTCCTTGTGAAGAAAATTAAAAGGCTGAACTAGATAGTGAAGATTTGCTCCTTTAAGTCATGATATTTGATTCATGAAACTTTAAAGAAGAGCCTGGAAAAATGGCGGGCAAATACACCCATCATGGCATAGTTAGCAGAAATGATTTGATTATGTAATATATCATAAAAAGCAAATATTGTGGATCCTGATAGCGAAATGATTAAAAACTCAGAGCGCAAAGGGACATAAAAATTCAAATGAAAAGATAAGAAGTTCAGGTAAAGAGGAGAACATATATTAAAACTTGAAATTTGAAGCCCCAGAAGCAGTAGCCGAAGTCTATATCATACCCCCAGGACTTCCAAAATCAGAAAGGGACCCTACTCCGATGCAGAATAAATCGTCTGGTAAACAGTTCTACTCTGGGAGCTCTCCATTTGAGAGGTCCTGAAGTGGGGCATTCACACTTTTTCCACCCATGAATTTGGCCGGGCAAGATCTCAGTGATGGTGCCCAGGGAGGCTGTTTCCACAGCAGCCCTCAGGAATACCACTGGTAGATTTGTCTGTGGCAAGGAGCGAGGCGTATCAGCCAGACAGGCTAATTGGTGAATCCAACATGAATAGAAAAGGAAGGCTAGAAAGAGTATTTTAGAGATAGTATTATACTGGGAGATACCAGGGAAAGCGAGGAAGCGTTATCACAACTTACAAAGAGAAAGGTGGTACAGAAGCAGCAAGATGAGCCTAAGTAGAATAAATTGCTCGACCAGGTTCAGGAGTAAACTAAAGGCATCGGGAAATATATTACAAAATGCAAAATGCTAAGCTTTACTACCATTGTTACTATAACATTCATATTCCTTTTTTTGTTTTCGACAAAAATGAAATCAAAATTTATTCTTCTCTAAGTTAAACTTTCCACGTTTAACAGGTAGAATAACTCATTCGGTGAGAAATTGAGTAGATTTGTATTTTTTTGTATTTCAACATTTATTTACAGCACACCTAAGCTTTCAAATTATGCTGACAATTTTGAAACCCTCATTTTGTTAACACCTCTCTTATTTTTTATATTGAATCTAAAATCCACTTTTCCCTGACTCTCTACCTTTATTTACCTCTAGTAAAATTATTATATTTTATTATAAATACATGTTTCTATGACTAAGCTCTCCACTAGGTTATCAACTCCTAATATACTGTTTTCTTTATCATTTTTGTTCCCCAAGGCCTGGGCACATTCCATGGCTTACACTGGGCAATTAACATATGTTAAATGAATGAACGAAAATTCATATTTTGATATTCTAGGTGAAGAAATGGGAATTGGATAAAATATTTATGTAGACTTATCATTGTGAAAAATATGACCCTGGCCATTACAATACTCTGTCCCAGAGTTTTATAACTGATTTTTACTAGGAAAAAAATGAACAGGAAAGAATAGCCAAGAATAAGTAGTTTAAAATATCAAAAAGTAGAGTTTCCTTTTATTTAACAGAACAGTGAAATCATTACACTGAAATTAGAGTGGAATTAATTGTCTTGTGAAACATAAACATAAGAGAAATTTTACCAGAGTGCCCAAATCTCCCAGGAGTAAAAGACGTACAAAGAACACATAGAGAAGAATTCATTGATAGTCTCTTTTTGTACATTTACTTTTAAGTGTAGATTTCTATTTTATTTCTAATATTTTCTCACCTTCACTTTTTAGTTATATTTCACAATTTACAGTTAAATATTAAAAATATAAAGTCATCTATCATATAAAACAGGTTACTATTATTACATTTATATATTTTGCTTCTGGTGGAGATTTTTATTTTACATTTTTTATTTAATTATCTTCAATTAATAATGAATGAATGGCTTCAAGGAGATTAGGGATGGATGTTCCAGAGGTTGCACACATATTGCAAATAGACAGCCGAGGTCCTTCCCATCTCTATCTTATCCTAAGGAGAGATAGAACACACTGTTCTGAAAATAAACAATTGAGCTCATGATTTGGAACTCATTGGCAAAGAAGAAACAGCATGAGGCTAGTGATGGAAGGAAGAGAAAAAGACTGGTTTATCAATGAGCATATTTTAAAATAATAAATGACATTTCAAGGGTATTTGTCACTTGGAAATCCAAGAAAGAGTAAGATGGATTGTTTGTATTTCAAATTCATGTCATAAATTCCTTGGATTTCTTATAGCACCTATGGCAATATTTTATTCTTCATTCAGTATATGTCAAATGTCTGTTTTTCTCATTCCTTTAGATTTGGATATTTCTGTGCTAGCAGATCTTTCCTCCACTGCGAGGTCAAGACCAAATTATAGATGCATCTTTTAAAGAACAATAGTTCTGTAATTGCAGAGTAATTACTTTTGCAACTTCCACCACAAATGTTCTCTTAAAACACTATCTACAGTGTGAAATTGAGTAGACATGTGATGGAGCTCAACCCATTTATTTCTCCCCTCAAAAAATCACTAAGTTTTAGTCCCATTGAAAGCTGTACTGACATTAAAGAAAGCATTCTATTGCTTTAAATTGCTTCCTTACCTACACATTATCCTGGTACAAAAACACCTCACAATATTTCACATTTTGAGCTGATATCTCTGAACACAGGAAACACACACACACGCACACACACACAACTTTATTATTAAGATACAATAGCAACGCAAAATGGAACAAATGTGATTCACAGTTTTGGTTTTGGGGGTTATAATAACTAATTTTTATGGTCAGAAATGCTTTTGGCAGTTGGGTTTTTATGTGTTATTCTATTTGGTACTAATTTTCAAACAAAAATGGTTACTATATTATAATTCATTTTGCCTTATAAAATTATCTTAATTATGCAGAAAATATTTGCACTATGGTTCCCTTTTAATTAGCATATTCCAAGAAGAGAATTTAATCCAAGAAGGGATACAAAGATATTGATTATCTGCCTCCTATGCCACTGGGTCATGTATAATGTAGAGGCTGTTTGCATTCACATAAATTTCTAGCAAGAGCATTGAAATCTGTCACTATTACTGATTTTTGCTTTAAAGCCAATGCCCATTGATTTGAGCAGAAAAAATATTGGGAAGGATTTAGCACTTGCTTGCTATGACTTGTAGTCAATATCTGACCTATTGAATAGACATGCATAATATTGCACTTAATGCATACCCATCAAAGTACATGCAAGAAGATACAGTGGATGGGCATATTCGAAGTGGCTTGTAGCCACCTATCTTTGGTGGTTATTTTCTGATGGATTTCCAGGGAGGCTGAATAGAAATTGTGCATAGGTGTGGGGGTGTATTGTAGAGTATATTTAGCAAAAGCTGTGGCATATGAGATAGTACTGTGGAAGTTGCTGTAATTTGTTAGAAAGTTTCCAGGACACTAAGAGAATTAGAGTATAAGGGACTCTCTGGATTTCCACACACAACAATAGAACTAATGACAATTATAAGAGGTTCTGAAAATATGACTAAGTTTGAAAATTCAACTGACATACATCTGAAAGCTTATATTCTATGGCCTTGGAGCTAACTCACATTTTTTGGTGTGCCATTATTTTGTGTTGTTAATTCTGTAAATATTACAGGCCTTCTCCCAGTTATCACCTGCCTGATGCCCTGAACCTGCCTAAAAATCAGGCCCCAAACCTGATTTTACAACCTCCAGTGATTCTACACAGGAAAAAGAAGAAAAACACACATTTCATATTCAAGAAATCACCTAAGGGTGATTCCAGGGCAATGAGTGGACTTCAACTCTTACGGCTTTATTTACGTTGCACCTATGATTTTCTTGTTTCTTGGGAAAAATGTTAATTAAGAAGGAAAATGGGGTGATCTTGAGTAAGTCTTTCTCAGATTCATATCACTAATTTGTACGATGGTCTTGATTTAAATAATCTGTAAAGTTCTATTAAGTTATACTATATTGTGTAACCCCTACTTAATATTATTAGTAGTTCAATATATTTCATCATGAATTAGGATTCTCAGGCTTGTGGTTGCAGACAATTTGGTATCTCTGAAGCATTTAGGTACCTGGTTGATAAATATTTGAGTTTGGTCTGAATCTTAATGCATCATGTTCTCAAATATTAAAGACTATTGAATGTGGTTGTTCTTGGATGATCTTCACTCTGTATATCCCAAATGTAATAGTCATCCTTTTAAAAAATGACCTTTGATTTGTTTGTTTGTTTTTGTTCACAAAATGTGAAGGCATTGATCAAAACTCTGTCTATGGAGTTAGGCAGCCTTCTTTAATACCCAATTCCACCACTTAGTGACTGTGAATTTTGGCAAGTCACTCAATTTTTCTAAGGGTATTGTCTCATCTGTTGAAACAGGATAATTGAAAAATTATGAAGTTTAAAATTTTTACATATTAAGTCCACCACATTTTAAGTGTGAGCTGTTTGTCATTAATAATTTTATTGCTATCTTTACTATTGTTATTACCTCATTTCACCAAATTGTGATTCAACACTAGAAGTTGGCTATAAGTCTTACAATTTGATATATGTATATATTTTTTAACTCTCAGGTACGTTCGTGTTCCAAATTATTCTGCCTTATTTTCTCTGTGCAAATTTTCTGAAATTTACACAGAGTATTGAAATGAGCAAGTCTTCATAAGTGCATCAGAGCAAAACAAAAATGACCTAGAGGAAGATTGTACAATTTTACATGAGCCAGAGAATAATATAGGATGTATTCATTTTCTATTGCTGCATTACCACAAATTTAGGAACTTAAAACCACCACCATTTACCATCTTACAGCTTCTGCAGGTCAAGTCCAGGCACAGCAAAGGTAAGGCCTCTGCTTAGGATTTTACAGAGTCTCTCTCTCTCTGTCGCCTAGGCTGGAGTGCAGTGGTGCGAAATCGGCTAACTGCAACCTCCGTGTCCTGAGTTCAAGCGATTCTCCTGCTTTAGCCTCCTGAGTAGCTGGGACCACAGGCATGTGCCACCACGTCTGGCTAATTGTTGTAGTTTTAGTAGAAACAGGGTTTCACCATATTGGCCAGGCTGGTCTTGAACTCCTGACCTCAGGTGATCCGCCCACCTCCGCCTCCTAAAGTGCTGGTATTACAGGCATGAGCCACTGTGCCCAGCCTGCTTAGGATTTTAAAAGCTGAAATCAAGGTTTTGGCTAGGGCTGTGTTCTGTTCTGGAATTCAGTGTTTTCTCCCAAGCTCTTTCAGATTGTTGACTGAATTGAGTTCCTTGTGGTGCAGAACTAATGTACCTGGGTTTTTTGTTTGTTTGTTTTGCTGGCTATGAGCAGGATGGCCAGTAGAAAGACTCAGGGACACCCCTGTAGTGTCATCCAGAAGCAGTTCACAACATCATTGTCTGCTTTCTTCCAGGCCAGCAAGAGTGTCTGCTGCTGCATCTTGTATCTTTTAAGCGCTCACCTGATTAGGTCTCATCCAAGATAATTTATCTTTCGAGAACTCAAAGCCAACAGATTAGGAACTTTAATGTTATCTGAAAAGTCTATTTTGCCATATTACATACTATCATCAAGGGAGTAAATTTCCACCATATCTATAGCTTCTATTTGCACTCGGGGAGAGGATTATATGGGTAGCAGGCAACTTGGGGGCTATCTTAGAGTTCCGCCTACCGGAATTTTGCTTGAGTGACAAAGGTATTAATAAAAGGTTTAATATTGGCTCTACTAGTCAGTAATCTTTTCATGGAAACAAACTATCATGTGCAAGACATTGAAATAAATCTAATTTAGGAGTATGAAAGAGATCAAAATCTATGAGGGTGTACAGAGCAAACAAAGGCTTGAAATGGAAGCGGACGAAAAATGACGGAAGAACAGAAGTGAGACTACCCTGCTTGGAGACAGGCTTAAGGGAAAGTGAATTTCAAACACGAGGTGGAGTCAGTCTATAGGGAGTCCTTTTGCCCCAGCAAGAAAATATGAATTCCACAAATTTGTATCAGAGAAACGTAGTTGTGTTTCCTACAGACTCTTAAGCACAGAAAGGGAATATTTGCAAATAAAAATATTTGTTAAGATATATAAGGAGAAGCTCATTGGATAATTTGTGTTTTTTTCCTCCAAAGTGAGATAATAACCTCAGGAGAAAATATTAATCCAAAATATTTGTAATTAAATGGTTTAAACATCTGTCTAACCTCAGAGGATGAGAGAAAAAAATAAGTTTAGAAATGTTAGATGAAAGGATAAAATAGGCCAATTTGATTACATGTACATAAGCATTCTCCATGACACTCATGTTTGATAAACACAGTAAATGCAAATAAAAGATAGATGGTTAACTGTATGTGAACTCATTATGTAGTAAATAAATGATAGTGGTTTTTTTTTTAAGTTAGTGTAAAATGCCTTAAGGGGGCATAATTTGAACATATCTACTATTTTCTGAATGTTTATCATATGTCAATGGGCTCAGTGCTTTAGACGTATTACCTAAATCTTAATGTTTAGTTGATATTAGTATCTCAGTTTTATGAGTAAGGAAGCTGATTTCAAGAGGTTAAGTGCCTCAGGTCACAAGACCAGTGAGTGAGAGCCCCTAGAGGAAGCTGAAACTAGACCTGACTCGAAAGCCTCCCCCTCTACCGGCCTGCCCCGATTAAAGGGTGGTTAAGAAAGAGGATTCAGCCAAGACACACATATGTAAGGTGAGATGCTTAGTCTTCTTATTAATAAAATTATTTTAAATGAGATTATTTTCATTTATCAAATTATAAATACTTTTTTTATGAACTCTAATTGGTATATTTCTCCACTCGATTTGTCCTCAAATGACAGCAGATTCAACAACATACCTCGTTTAATAGCCTTGGTTTATGTTTTGAAAACACTGGTAGAGTATCAAATAATAGAATTTCTAAAACCTGGTATCCTCTTTAGTTTTGTCTAATTTTCTTTGATGACTAACAAATCTGAGAACATTTTCCTAAAATAATTTATAGACATCATTCTTTGATCAGTACTAAACAGAGTAGGATATGAAAGTTGTTGATTGGGCCGGACGCGGTGGCTCACGCCTGTAATCCCAGCACTTTGGGAGGCCGAGGCGGGCGGATCACGAGGTCAGAAAATCGAGACCATCCTGGCTAACAAAGTGAAACCCCATCTCTACTAAAAATACAAAAAAAATGAGCCAGGGGTAGTGGCGGATGCCTGCAGTCCCAGCTACTCGGGAGGCTGAGGCAGAAGAATGGCGTGAACCCAGGAGGCGGAGCTTGCAGGGAGCCAAGATCGCGCCACTGCACTCCAGCCTGGGCGACAGAGCGAGACTCCGTCTCAAAACAACAACCACAACAACAACACAAAGAAAGAAAGAAAGTTGTTGATTGTCCAGTTACTCTAATGATAGGAGAGTAAAAACTTCAGATTTTCAGGACACATTCATTATTTGGGACATGGTGCTAGGAAATGCTGGTAGGAGAGTGAGGAAATGATTGACAGAAAAGGATCAATAACAATGACATTCTAAGCCAGCTACAACTTGAGAACTCTGGAGGCAGAGTAGAACATGTGCCTCCGAGCTAGCCTGCCCAAGGGGCAAAGGAACTGGGACATATATCACCAACTTCCGTGAGTCATGGGGTGAGACCTGTTCCTACGGTATGTTAACTCTCTGATGTGTTGAAAAGCCTAGCAAAGACGTTCCACAGGATCTGGACACCAAAGAGAATGCCTCTATGACTATTCAGTGGTGACATGTACACCAACAATAGCGTTAAAGGATATGGGTGGAGACCTGACTCATATTTTTAACAATGTTTCTTTACTATTTGGTTTTAGGTTGCTTCTGTATTATGACTAGTTAAATTACAGTATGTATAGAATGACAAATCAAGCATTATAAAGCTACCATATTAGTGATATCTATGGATTATGTATTAATATGAAAATGTTTATTGCATAAAAATTTTAATGTACAATCTGGATGGTATATGCATATTACATATATAATAGGTTTGTAACAATGGTAAAATCTATATAGGAAAATCAAGGAAGAAAATACAGCAAAAATTCATCTTTTATTAGAATATTACATTTCCTTTTATTTTTCAGTACTTTACTTCTTGTATTTCCTTAAATATGTAGGTACTGCTTTTACATTAAAAATGAAAAAAAATTAAACTCTTAATTTTCAGGGCTATTTTAGAAGTAGAGTATAAACACACAGTTTGATACACATGGTAATTATTTCCTTAGTGACAAGCTCTGATGATTGTCTTCTGCAGCCTGCTGCGTAGCATTTACAGGTTGAGGAAGAGTACAGAAGTCCATGTATAATGGCTCTAAATATTCAAAAGTTATAAATCAAGCATTCAAGCCATTAGGTATAACATGTTTGTTGACTGAATACTTATCGATTCAAGAAATTTAATACAGTCACAATGACATAAAAATTTAATATTTGTTAATAAAAACAAAAATTAAAAAACGAGGAGCCAGAAAAGGGAAATTACATTTTGGATGGCAACTTTTATGAACATTGTATCTATCCAGATGTCACTAAAAGACACCAGCTAATATAAGACACTGTGTGAGATTTGTAAGATATCTTTGCCAACCTCTAGTTGGCGTCTGTGTCTCTTGGAGCTATCCTGTTGCAAGTATTGAGTCTTTATTAACATTAAGTGCTGGAGTGAGAGATTAAGTAGACTGTATAAAACCGTAATGTGTTTTTTAATCCAACAGTCGGCCCTAAGAATTTGCATTGAAACCTTTATCAAGACAGTGAGTCTGTTTAACCTCTTTGGGAAAAAATGTTCCACAGTTTGCTTAGTTATTTAAAGAAATCTATGTTTTTAATATGTAAGCAAACTTTAGGTTGTATAAACACACACATACAAATATGTAGGTACCTACATGCACATATTCTATTTCTACTGTATGATCAGATTATATAGTTAGATAGATGGATGGATAAAATATCCAAGTCCCAAATTTTAGCCAAGAATAGATATATTATTACTATTATGCTACTGACCTGTGGACTGTCTCATTTGTCCATCCCTGCCAGACACAAGAGGGTCCTGATTCCATCAAGCTAATAAAAAGCCTGTCCTTTGCTCAACCCAACATGCGATAATCATTCTGACCAGGCTCACGTCTTCTTCCATCTGGGTATAAAATTTGATAATTGCTCATTTTTTAATTTTTCTGAGACAGAAAGCCACATCAAAGAACCCTGTGAAGGGAAGTAGGGCATAAGCCATTCTGGATGCTGACCATTTGGCAGCACTTCTGTCTCGGGCTATGGAGCACGTATCCCTGAATACCAGCGTGCTTGTCATTGCTTTCCCAGTTGCTGCACATTGCTAGACACAGAGTTTCACCAATGACATTGGGTCAGAAATGTCCCTTTTTGCACCTTATTAGCTTTATTTTTTCAAGAGGAGTTGTATAATGAGAAGTTATTTTATAGCAGCATTTAAAAAGAATGTGAATGCTTTGTAAACAGCATTTAACTTCCTACAGAATAATTGCTCAAACATCGTAATTATCTAAAACACAGAAAAAAACCCAGCAACCATTAACAGGCCTCAATCTTTTGATATTAAATAGATGGACAGGAGCTAAATAGCATTAGAAATAATAAAACACTTTTGTGGTTGCCATAACATTTTTTGTTGTATCAATATTTCAAAATTCAAAAAAAGATTACAAGAATCAAAATAACAAATTATGAAAACTTAAGCTTAAAAAATATGAAGGGAATTATTGTATGTCCACAAGGATGGAAATTAAAATGAGGACCAGCCTACATATTTTTCACACGACATTATTTGTTCTCTGGGCTTTATACATCATCAAAATCAGAATAAATGAAGTCAAAAATGTTTCTGATCATTGGCAATAATTGCTTTAGAGTTTCTGGTTTTCTTGTTTTCATTTTAAGCAAATAAAAAGAATTTATTCTATTTCTTAAAATTTAAAGTTGTTCTCAACTATATCTCCTCTACACTGTTTGCAACAAAATATTTAGTCTCTTTATCAAATATGCAAATGTTTATTTTAATTTAATGTGGTGGCTCTAATTCAATTAAGTGATCCCTGTAAGGGCGAATCAATTCTGATGCCTCCCCATTTCTTATTATTTTTGATCTCAATATGTACTATAAGGCAAGTCTTTTAAAATCAGAGGTGCAATCATTCTGTAGGTAATTTAAATTGCATATATTATTCAGGTTACAGTAGATGATTACAATTTTGAACATCCCAAGATACTTAGAGGTGCTGATTGAATCTCTATAGGTCTATAAAGATCTATAGATAATTCCCCTTGATTAGGTACAATAAATGACAAAAATAATATACACAATTTCAGGGGAACTGTGCCCTTTTAACTGAGTTCATGGACTTCAATTAAGAAACTCTAGTTTATTTTTCTCCTCTATGTGTAGTGAATGGAAATAAGCAAACAGCAAAAACAAGTGAGATATTAAGTTAGAATGGTGATAATGACTTCAACTGCCTGCACCTCAGTTTCCTCTTTGGCAAAATGAGGTGATTGAATGAGATGATCTTGGAATCTATTCCACCTCTGACATTCTGTAATTACATGTAACAATTACAATGATAATGACAATAATTTATCTAAAAATAAATCTTCATACTGTGCTCTTAAGCCATAGGGGTATTACAAGGTACTTAAGAGCCATCATGTGGAGAGTGAAGGGTGCTAATCAATAAGCTGGATTTAAGACTGCTCAGACCCTACAGAGAGCAGGTCTTCTTGGATTTCTTTTATATATTAGGCATCTGCGTGTGAATTCATTTAAAGAATATGGATATACGTATCTATGATATGGTTTGGATATTTGTCTCCTCCAAATCTCACGATGAAATGTGATTCCCGAAGTTGGAGTGGGGCCTCCATAATTGGATCATGGGGATGGATTTCTCATGAATGGTTTTGCACCATCCCCTGGGTGATGAGTTCCCATGAACCACACTCTGTTCACATGAGATCTGGTTGTTTAAAAGAGCGTGACACTTCCTCCCAGCACTCTCTTGCTCCTGCCCTCACCATGTGATGTGCCTGCTCCCACTTTGCCTTCCACCATGATTGTAAGCTTCCTGAGGCCCTCATCAGAAGCAGATGCGGGCAGAATGTTTCCTGTAAAATCTGCAAAACCATAAGCCAATTAAACCTCTTTTCTTTAAAAATTAGTCAGCTGCAGGTATTTCCTTATAGCAATGCAAAAACAGCCTAACACAATATATAGACATATATGTATATATGTATGCATATATATACACACACATATGTATGTATGTTTATATGTGTATGTAAAACTATAGACCAGCACTTTCAAATATAATTTTTTGTATTATTGAAAATGTTTCATAATTTGTTCTATATAATATGATAACCACTAGCCACATGTGATTATTGTATCCTTGAAATGTGGCAAGATTGAGGAACTGAAGTTTTAGTTTTATTTAATTTTAATTTAAATAGCCATTTGTGCACTTGGGGCTAGTTTCTAAGATGTTGGATAGGACAACTATAGAAATGTTTGAGCTAGATAAACTGTCTGCAATTTTTCATTATTAGCAATCTTTAAGTATTAGCTGATGACTAATTAAAATAATTGTTTTAGAGATCATTCAAACACCAAAGGAAAAGACTGAGTTAGTAACATCTGTGGCCCTCAGCTTCTGTGAAGCAAGAACAATAATTACTATCTCACAGCATTGCTGTGAGATTAAAGAAAAGAGCATGTATCAAGTTCCTATCATCGTGCCTAGCCCATGTAACTGATCTTCAACAAAGGTTACTTCACCTCTATCTGTAGTTATATAACATGTAGTTGAGGTCATGCTTAATTCATCTTTTAAAAGTTACAGGTAAAATAGGCCTTTAACTAGTATTGAGGCTAGAATTTTAAAAAATATATAAATGCTGTCAAACTAGAGTTTTACTTCTTCAAATGTGATCTTTAATTTAGTGGCTAACTGTCCACATATATTCCCACACTGTGGGAGCGAGGGGATGGAGGGTTAGATTTGACACTATAGCTTAATATAAATGATGCAGATTTGAATCTTGCAAATATAGCTATTGCCACTAGCAAGAACAGTACTATCAACTCCAAACTGTGCCTTGACTGACATTGAGTCCCTAAAATACTGTGCAAGCGCTTATGCGAACATGCAATTCCTTCCATGATTTTACTTCTTCTCCAGTAGCAATGTATCAACTACTGTAGAGACACGTTGATTTATCAGGAAGAGAGTTCATTTGAACAGCATTGTGATAGCCCTTGTCCAGAATTAATTCTAGTAGCATGCCCCCTTCTTGTTGCTATATAGTCAAAAACTGTTTTTCTTGGCAAACATCTCAGTAAGGGACAAAGAAGGGAGATTCTGTTTTCTTTTGGATAATACATTTAGTTCTCTAAGCAGGCCCTGACAAACAAATATGAAACTTGAACACATGTCTCTATGTTATGTATATTTTCCACTTATTCTTGACTCGAAATTCCAATTCACAGATTTCCACCCAAAACTTGTTTAAGAGACTAAAACTTCAAAAGTTTTAGTCCAGAAAATCTGTTCTCCATTCCATGAAAAAGCTGAGTTTCACTGTGGTTGAAAATCAGAAGCCTAAAATATAATTTTTTGTTAAAGTAGTTATATAATTCTTTCCCTGGTAAGGAGAGTTTTTTAAATATTTCTTTGGATAATTGCAAAACCGTCGTGCTAACTCCTCCTGTGGGACTCTTTTTGAAGCCCGATAGCACAAAACAAATTTGTTCGATGAGTCTCAACAGACTCACAGGACATTTTACTAACTCAAAAAAGAAATATTTGTACACTGTGCTTTTTGGAGGTCTAATAAAGGTCTAGACTTATTTTATCACTAAAGATATATTAGTAATGAGAAGCTTATTTACAGATACAGACCCTCGTTGACATTTGGGAAGTTGTGTCTAAGCAGACAGCGCCGATGGACTTCAAGATGCAGAATGGACCCACAGTGAGTTACTGAATTATAAACCTCACCTCCTTCACTAAAATGAGTTTTCTGTAAACATCTCCAGCGTCTGCTGGAGAGGCCTGACCTGCAGGGAACCTGACTGTCTAATTCTGATGGCCTACAGAACTACATAATGCAAAGCCCTTTGCTTGTTCTAAAAATAGTGAGTATAATTAGTCTTGCAAATCAATGTTTCCACTCATCAGGATGACAAAATAACTTGTTAAATAGCATGCCTAATTTACATATCCAAGAGTCAACAAAAGCTTCGTCTACTATTTATTTGATTATATCTTTTCAGGAGAAAAAAATGCAATTCATTGGCCAGCTGCCACCCTCTAAAATATGGGAGGTAATTAGAACCATACTGTTGTCATGTTTTTATAGCAAAATAGTGTGCTTTCAGAGAAGATACACCATTATCCTATCCAGAGCTGCTTTACTCATAATTATTATATTTATGCTTATAGATAAAAATAATTTTTAAATGAGTACATTGAAAATAAATTTCACTAGTAATGTTTTGTGATTAATAAAATTTTTAAAAATAAAAATATTATGCATAAAATGTATATATGGAAATACTTTATTTTTTTCTAATAAAGGACAAAAATAAAATGTTCTTTTTTTAACACAGTAATACAATTGACACATCCTTAACTAGTTCTTTTCAAGTGATATGAAACTACACTATTTAAAAGATTTGGGCTGGGCGTGGTGGTTCACACCTGTAATCCCAGCACTTTCAAAAGCCAAGGCGGGCGGATCACCTGAGGTCAGGAGTTCAAGACCAGCCTGGCCAACATGGAGAAACCTCATCTCTATTAAAAATACAAAAATCATGGTGGCACATGCTTGTAGTTCCAGCTGTTCTGGAGGCTAAGGCAGAAGAATCACTTGAACCTGGGAGGCAGAGGTTGCAGTGAGCCAAGATTATGCCACTGCACTCCAATCGGGGCGACAGAGCGAGACTCCTCAAAAAAAAAAATTTTTTTTCTTCACTGACACTGGAATTGCACCATTATTAAAATATTTTGAAGAACAGCAGAAAAAATATACTGAACTTATGGGAAAAAAAAACATAAAAGAGAAGGCTTAATTTAGTTGTCTATATATAATTTATCTGTTTTTTCAAACATCATATCATTTTCTGTTGACCGGAATCTTGCGAATAGTAATTCTTCCTCAATCAACTGCTTTCCCAGAAGAAATATGTTGTGTACCTTTTAAAATATGGCAATTTTTAAAATTATAATTATATACACTTATTTACCAAGGAATTGGAACTTCAAATCATTGACACCAGTGATTTTTTCCTTGTGGAACTTGGGAAAGCAAGTTCATTATAGGAAATTAGATTTGGTAGCATGACCTTAGAATCAAGAATGATAATTTTTTGGCTTCGAGTTAAAATAGCATAACATTTTAAATGAGTGCTATTTAAAATAAAAAAATGTGAATTCAATTACATTTAAAATCAATAAATACTTGTTGAATAAATGCATGGGCACTGGCCTGTATTTCAGATACTACACTAAGGACTGAAAAGCCAGTGATAAGACCAAAATGATCATTTCCCTTACAAAGCTTACGAGGAAGAGATGACCAAAAATTCATAAATCATTTGCTATGTGTCGAATAGGGTAGCTTGAAAATAGCTAGTATGACGAGCTGGGTTTGTCCAGAAGTCCTCTGGATTTTCTCTGAAGATATTAAATATAACCTGAAGCCTGAAGAATGAATAGAAGTTGAAGAGATTTATTTTATTCTTCCTTTCCTTGGTTTAGTGGGTTATTTCAAATGTTTAACATTAAATGTTAAATTATGTTATCTATGGGTTAAATTACCATTTAGCTTGCTTAATACTAATAGCTTAGTAATACATTTGGATTATTTGAATTCATTATTAAACATGATAGTCATGTATTTTTGTTTGTTCATTTTTGTTTTTGTTTTGAGACAGGGTCTCACTGTGACACCAAGCTGGAGTGCAGTGGTACAATCTTGACTCACTATAGCCTCAACCTCCCCAGCTTAAGTGGTCCTCCCACCTCAGCCTCCTGAGTAGCTGGGAGTATAGGTACTTATTCTCACACCACTATGACCTGCTGATTTTTGCATTTTTTGTAGAGATGGGGTTTCGTCATGTTGCTGAGGCTGGTCTCAAACTCCTGGGTTCAATTGATTGGCCCATCTTAGCCTCCCAAAATGCTAGGATTACAGGCATGAGCCACCACTCCTGGTCAAACATGTCTTTAATATTTGAAGTTTGATATACTTTTTTTTTTTTTTTTTTAACAGAGTCTTGTTCTGTTACCCAGGCTATAGTGCAGTGGCACGATCTCAGCTCACTGCCAGCTCCGCTTCCCAGGTTGGAGTGATTCTCCTGCCTCAGACACCCCATTAGCTGGGATTACAGGCACGCACCACCACAACTGGTTAATTTTTGCATTTTTAGTAAAGACGGGGTTTCGCCATGTTGGTCAGGCTTTTCTTGAACTCCTGGCCTCATGTGCTCGGCCCGCCTCAGACTCTCAAAGTGCTGGGATTACAGGTGTGAGCCACCGCGCTCGGCCTGATAAGCTTTCTAAACAGCATGTGTATTGCACAAAGTTTTCACTAATTTCAAGTATCTGTAGAAAAAGGAAAGGAAAAAACATTTAAAAGGTAAAGATCTACAGCAAGCCTATCTTAGGAACTATAGAATCAAGATAAAATAGTACAATAACAAATATTATTATTTTCATAAACATATAAATATTTACATGTAATTTCTGTAGATTATAAATTATAAAATTAATGTATTATAGAATACGAATATTATTTCTATTTTAAAGAATCAGGGAGGCCGGGCGCGGTGGCTCACGCTTGTAATCCCAGCACTTTGGGAGGCCGAGGCGGGCGGATCACGAGGTCAGGAGATCGAGACCACCGTGAAACCCCGTCTCTACTAAAAATACAAAAAATTAGCCGGGCGTGGTGGTGGGCGCCTGTAGTCCCAGCTACTCAGAGAGGCTGAGGCAGGAGAATGGCGTGAACCCGGGAGGTGAAGCTTGCAGTGAGCCGAGATTGCGCCACTGCACTCCAGCCTGGGCGACAGAGCGAGATTCCGTCTCAAAAAAAAAAAAAAGAATCAGGGAAATTAAATAACTTTACATAGATCTCATAGCTAGGAACTGGAGTAAACAGGACTAAGGAAATGAAGACCCATCATCCATTTCTACTTAAGCAGTCAGCTACGTGGATGGAATTCTCACTATATGCATGGTTCCCTATTAAGTTTAATAAGAAATAACAAATAAGTTACAAATCTATTCTGTACATTGTTTTATTATTATGATTGTCCTTATTTTATAAATATTTAATGTATTTTGTCAACAATTAGAAAGCACATATTACATGGTAAGACAGGAGCCCACAATTTAGAGTCAGACACATAATGAATAGATACATGGTTCAGCAAAAACTTTTGTGCTTATAATCTCATTTGATCCTGAAAAAGATACAAGTTAAATAGGAAAGGAATTGTTATTGCATTAATTTTAAAAGTAAAAGTTACCTGATTTCCCTTCTAAGAATTTTGTAAATTATAGAGGTAGACTAGGTGGCCATAGGTTGTAGGATATCACAAAGTTCAACAAAAAACACTTAAGTTAAAAAATCAGAATGAGTTACAGATTCTTAGTTAAAAATAGAATAAAGTAGTGAGAATTTTTAGTTAAAAATTCTATCGAGATAATGATTGCTAATGCAGCCTCTCCCAATTCCCCACCAAAGAAACAATTAGGAAAGGGAAAAGAGATTAACATTAATCTGAGAGTGGCAATTAGTGATCACTAACATCTGGAGCTAGAGGAGAAATTCATTAATTATAATGTGTGGATCCCAATTAGCCATCATAATCAGAAGTTATCATTCATTCATTCATTTATTATTAAATGTTTACTGTAAGCCAGATATTTTGTTCTTTCTTGAAAGAAAGGTAGAAATACGATTCAGGTTTTTATCCCTACTCTTCTGCCTTTGGCTTACAAAGCACAGTGTCTATGTCAAGCAGAAAACTGGGCAGTTTGTCGTTCTTTCTGAGATGGTCAATAGTAATAGAGTCATATTCACCTTCCCAGAGACTGCAGCAATCTAAAAACAGAGGGCAAAAACTGTAGTTATTGTTACCTGTCCACACGCATTGTAGGGGCAGAGGAGAGATGGGCACTAATCTTAACATGGAAGTCAAAATACAGAAGTGAGTGAAAGCAGAAGAAAGAGCTTGGCATTCTTCATTTTGTTTTTATTCTCTGCTATTTCATATCATGACAAAAACATGCAATTAAATAGGAGATAATATTTCTGTCCAGCAAAGTTTAAGAAAGTATATGCTTGCTAGTCTAATTTGGCCTTGTGATGTATTACGAACCTGGGCTGCAGAATCTATCTCTACTATTTACAAATACAGATTAGACCAGGTGCACAACCACCCTTCTTTTTGTTATGAAATGCTTGCTCAATTCTAGCAACACCCAAGTGGACATGAGCAGGGAAAAGGAGAATGTATACACTTTGATTGTACAACATCTCAACAGATTGCTATTTCCTCTAGAATAAGTAAACATATAAAAATGCCCTGGTGTTCTGCTGCTGCTTAGGATGCAGAAAGCTTCAAAAGAAAATTACTTTGAAACTAACAACAGTGAAAGAAAAAGCCAGATAATCTTCAAAATCATAACTTTTTATTGAACCCATGAGAAAGCTAACATTACAAGTCAACGAAGTAAACTGAATTTGAGAGAGAGAGAGAGAAAAAATCCTCTCCAGTGAGAAATGGGACAAAGGAAATTTTGTTTCACCTGAGACAGAGAATAGATGTGGATGCCATACAAAGAAGTAAGGGAAAAAAGTGACTGAAATTGTAACACACTTTGAAAGAACTAATGTGGGCTGGCAAGTCAGGTTAGAATAGCTAGAATCCCTGGACAAAGGGAGGGTTAATATCCTCTTACTATCTGTCTTGCACAGGACACCTGTAGATGCTCATGAGGGAGTGTAGGGGCATGAAAGGAGCCTGAAGAGACCTCCTTTGGTGGCACAGATATGCAGGGGTGATCAGCTGCTGCTTAGGCACAGACATTGCATGATTTTCTCTGGTTTCTTCTACAAACTTTATTGTTTTATCTTTTATATTTGCATCTGCATTCCATTTAGAATTGATTTATACGTACAGTTTGAGGGAGAGGTCAAGGATATTTTCTACGTACATATCCAATTGATTTAATAGCATTTATTGAAAAGATTATAATTTCCTTATTTCTCTGCAGTTTTTATCAAAACTCAGCTCGGAGCCGGGTGCATTGGCTCACGCCTGTAATCCCAGCACTTTGGGAGCCTGAGGCGGGCGGATCACGAGCTCAGGAGATCGAGACCACCCTGGCTAACACGGTGAAACCCCATCTCTACTAAAAATACAAAAAATTAGCCGGGCGTGGTAGCGGACGCCTGTAGTCCCAGCTACTTGGGAGGCTCAGGCAGGAGAAAGGCGTGAACCCAGGAGGTGGAGCTTGCAGTGAGCCGAGATCATGCCACTACACTCCAACCTGGGTGACAGAGCGAGACTCCGACTCAAAAAAAAATTAAAAAAATAAAAATAAATAAATAAATAAATAAACTCAGCTTGGGGTAAAGGGCCAAATCTTTCTTTGGGCTAGGCTAATCTTTTAATATACAGTTCTATGTAGCATTATTAAATTAGGTTCCACCAAGTGTGTGCCACATAGACATAGGTATTTATTTTTCCATCTTTTTGTGTATGCTGATTCGGTGATCTACAGTAAACAAACAAACAAACAAATCTGCTGCCGAAATATAGTAAGTTAACATAATGACTTCCTGATTTTGTTAATAATTTACTGTTTAGTTCTCTTTTTCATTTTATTTTTCTACAGTGGTGTCAAGTTATCAATTAACAAAGTTAAATCAAGACAGTGCTAATGAACATTTAAGGGAAATGTTGTAGTATGAATGAGAAATAATCCGTGGAATTTATTCGGATGTATCTTTTAAAATTTGAATAGCCAAGCAAAGATATTAATTATGTTTACTGCTTTTTCCATTTGCATTCAAAGTATTATTCATGTCAATTACACAAGCATGCACTTTAAATATATAGAAATCTTAGAAAAGATAATGTTTTATGTGGATATCATTATCACTTATATTTCTTAATTGTTATACCCAAAGTTACTGGTAATTATTTTGGAATTTGATATCTAATTTATCAATCACGAAGCACATTTTTCCAACTGTGAGTGCTTCCCTATGATTTGCATTTTATTTTATACTCTTTAATCTGTGAAAAAAATTGAAATGAGAAATGACCAGATAACCAGATAAAAGTCTGTATCAAAGATGAGGGGATTTTGTTAGGATATTAAACAAAACCATTTCTAGTTAGTTTTTTCCAAATATGCTGACCTACTCATGTTTGTAAATGTATATCTCATTTGAATCTAATATCATTCACAGCTCATAAGCATGAATATAACTTGGCAAATTAATGGTCAAGTTATTCTTTTCCTCCTAAGAATAATAATTTCTTTACTTAATGAAAATATTAGAAATACTTCCTATGTTAGATGATAAACCTAAAGGGTGACAGATTATGACTAGCTGAAAAGGTTACTGAAAAGTCCATCAAAGGCAAGATTAGGATTTGAATTGAATTAATTTTGGAAGGGAATAGAGTCCTAGTATATCTAGAACTGGAGATGGGAAATATCTTTAGAATGTTTGGAGAATATATCTGGACTAGAAACTGAAACTGATATGCATGTTAATTCAAGCTAGGGTCTGGGGTGATTCAACATGCTTTTTAAAAATTTAATTTTGTAAAAATTCTACACCTAGCCTGTCCTTGTTAAGAACAACCTTCACCCTCTTAAGTTGTAACAGTATGAATACAGAACTAGCAGACATTTAAAGGTTTTACCACTGAAGCAAAAATTTCCTTTGACTAAATAATCTAGAAAGTGGCATTTTGGAAAATAAACTCCATGATCTAAACACTACAGAATTTTAATATTTTTTAACAACAAAAACATACTGATCAATACAAGATTGGTTAGATAAAAGCCTTGTGTACTGAGCAGTAAGGAGGCTGCCCCTATAACATTTCAAAGTATAAAATTTGGTGCTCATCCTCATAGTAATATGAATTCCCATTCTCCTTTAAAAAAGCACCAAGGAACCATCTTTACTAAAGCATGGATTTTGGAATATTGTTTGAATAAAAGAAGCCACAATGTGGTATTTATAAAGGTTATGTCTATTTCAGAATTCTCATTATGATGGTATTTATTGCTATTGATGTTGATTTGCATCTATTATATTCCTATCTGCAGAGGGTGATGTTCTTGGTAACATAAAAATAAATCAATTAATGACTCTGAGTCCCCTGGTAGGTGTTCATCTGAGACCAATAATTCTAACATTAACAGACGTGGAAAGGATTACTTGAACACAAGCAAACATACAACACCATCAAAACCTCATTAATTTGGTCATAATCTTCAGAATGCATTATTATTTGAATTACTGTTTAATTTTGATAAATCTTCATAGAGTTAAGTGTATAGACTAAATGCTTGAGACAATATTGTATTTACAAGCCCTTTAGACACACTCATTTACTTAAATGGTGTTGCACTTAACAATAGCTAATCCACAATAATTTTTATTTTTATTAAAGTTCTGGGATATATGTGCATAACGTGCAGTTTTTTTACATAGATATACACATGCCATAGTGGTTTGCTGTACCCAGTAACCTGACATCTACATTAGGTATTTCTCCTAATGCTAGCCCTCCTCTAAGCCCCCACCCCCTGACAGGCCCCAGTGTGTGATGTTCCCCTCCCTATATCCATGTGTTCTCATTGTTCAACTCCTACTTATGAGTGAGGACATGCGGTGTTTGGTTTTATGTTCCTGTGTTAGTTTGCTGAGAATGATGGTTTCTAGATTCATCCATGTCCCTGTAAATGACATGAACTCATCCTTTTTTATGGGTGGATAGTATTCCATGGTGTATATGTGCCACATTTTCTTTGTCCAGTCTATCATTGATGGGCATTTGGGTTGGTTCCAAGTCTTTGCTATTGTGAACAGTGCTGCAATAAACATACGTGTGCATGTGTCTTTTTTTTTTTTTTGAGACAGAATCTCACACTGTTGCCAGGCTACAGTGCAGTGGTGCGATCTCAGCTCTCTGCAACCTCCGCTTCCCAGGTTCAAGCGATCCTCCTTCCTCAACCTCTCAAGTAGCTGGGACTACAGGCATGCACCACCATGCCCAGCTCATTTTTCGTATTTTTAGTAGAGATGGGGTTTCACCATGTTGGCCAGGATGGTCTCAATCTCTTGACCTCGTGATCCACCCTCTGTGGATCCCAAAGTGCTGGGATTACAGGCCTGAGCCACCACACCTGGCCGCATGTGTCTTTATAGTAGAGTGATTTATAATCCTTTGGGTATATACCCAAGTAATGGCATTGCTGGGTCAAATAGTATTTCTGATTCTTGATCCTTGAGGAATCACCACACTGTCTTCCACAATGGTTGAACTAATTTACACTCCCACCAACAATGTAAAAGTGCTCCTATTTCTCCACATCCTCTCCAGCATCTGTTGTTTCCTGACTTTTTAATGATCGCCATTCTAAAAACCACAATAATTTTTACATGAGAAATTATATCTTTTTTTCTTTTTCTTTGAAAATGCTCAAAGTTCTTCGATATTTAAATAACTACCCCTAATCTCATGACATCTCCTTGAACATATCTTACTTCAATCCTCTTTTACAAGGGACAACATTTTGAACTTTATTTTAGTTTTGATATTGGTTCTACAAGGAATTATGCACAATCATTTGGGAGCTTGTCCAAGGTAGAAGAATTAAGAGATTTGGGAAAGGGAGGCAACAAGAAGCAAAGATAGTTACAGTGAATAATCACCTCCTAAAAAGTAACCAGAATACTTCAATGAATTGTTTATTAGAACTACAAAAAACAAGAGAGTTATCTAATACTTTCCCTCCCTTATCTGTTAACCCAAGCCCCAGTGTTAAGCTTGCCAATGGGGCAAGACTTTTCTTTATATGTCACAGAAAAAACAGGAATAGCTCTAGGAGTCCTTACACAGGTCCAAAGGATGAGCCTGCAACCCGTGGCTTACCTGAGTAAGGAAATTGATGTAGTGGCAAAGGGTTGGCCTCATTGTTTATGGGTAGTGGCAGCAGTAGCAGTCTTAGTATCTGAAGCATTTAAAATAATACAGGGAAGAGATCTTACTCTGTGGACATCTCATGATGTGAATGGCATACTCACTGCCAAAGGACACTTGTGGCTGTCAGACAACCGTTTACTTAAATATCAGGCTCTGTTACTTGAAGGGCCAGTGCTGCAACTGCACACTTGTGCAACTCTTAACCCAGCCACATTTCTTACAGACAATGAAGAAGAGATAGAACATAACTGTCAACAAGTAATTGCTCAAACCTATGCCTCTCAAGGGGACCTTTTAGAAGTTCCCTTGACTGATCCCGACCTCAACTTGTATACCGATGGAAGTTCCTTTGTAGAAAAAGGACTTTGAAAAGCGGGGTATGGCAGTGGTCAGTGATAATGGCATACTTGAAAGTAATCCCCTCACTCCAGGAACTAGTTCTCAGCTGGCAGAACTAATAGCCTTACTCAGGCACTAGAATTAGGAGAAGGGAAAAGGGTAAATACATATACACCCTCTAAGTATGCTTACCTAGTCCTCCAAGCCCATGCAGCAATATGGAGAGAAAGGGAATTCCTAACCTCCAAGGGAACACCTATCAAACATCAGGAAGCCATTAGGAGACTATTACTGGCTGTACAGAAACCTAAAGAGGTGACAGTCTTACACTGCCAGGGTCATCAGAAAGGAAAGGAAAGGGAGATAGAAAGGAACTGCCAAGCGGATATTGAAGTCAAAAGAGCCGCAAGGCAGGACCTTCCATTAGAAATGCTTATAGAAGGACGCCTAGTATAGGGTAATCCCCTCCGGGAAACCAAGCCCCAGTACTCAGCAGCAAAAATAGAATAGGAAACCTCACAAGGACATACTTTCCTCCCCTCCAGATGGCTAGCCACCGAAGAAGGAAAAATACTTTTGCCTGCAGCTAACCAATAGGAATTACTTAAAACTCTTCACCAAACCTTCCACTTAGGCATTGATAGCACCCATCAGATGGCCAAATTATTATCTACTGGACCAGGCCTTTTCAAAACTATCAAGCAGATAGTCAGGGCCTGTGAAGTGTGCCAAAGAAATCATCTCCTGCACTGCAGGCCATACATTTCAATCCCTGTATCTTTAACCTCCTTGTTAAGTTTGTCTCTTCCAGAATCGAAACTGTAAAACTATAAATTGTTCTTCAAATGGAGCCCCAGATGCAGTCCATGACTAAGATCCACCGTGGACCCCTGGACCAGCCTGCTAGCCCACGCTCCGATGTTAATGACATCGAAGGCACCCCTCCCGAGAAAATCTCAACTGCACAACCCCTACTATTTCCCAATTCAACAGGAAGCAGAGCAGTCATCGGCCAAACTCCCCAACAGCACTTGGGTTTTCCTGTTGAGAGGGGGGAATGAGAGACAGGACTAGCTGGATTTCCTAGGCCAACTAAGAATCCCTAAGCCTAGCTGGGAAGGTGACTGCGTCCACCTTTAAACACGGGGCTTGCAACTTAGCTCACACCTGACCAATCAGAGAGCTCACCAAAATGCTAATTAGGCAAAAACAGGAGGTAAAGAAATAGACAATCATCTATTGCCTGAGAGCACAGTGGGAGGGACAAGGATCGGGATATAAACCCAGGCACTGGAGCTGGCAATGGCAACCCCTGTTGGGTCCCCTCCCTTTGTGTGGGAGCTCTATTTTCACTCTATTTCACTCTATTAAATCTTGCAACTGAAAAAAAAAAAAAAAGAAAATATTTTCAAATTCAGATTAATTCTGGACAAGTTAGAGAGATAACTTCATTATTTAATTTATGTAAATATTTTTTTCAAATAGTTTTACTTTGTACTATAAGGTACTGGAATATAAACCAACTAGTAATAAATATTATCTAAAATAACAAACCAAAGAGAACCTTACTTACAAAGACTATATAATTAGGGCATTCATTTTCATCTAATAATGTAATCATGAACATATGATAACTTATTCATACTGATTAAAGTAATCTCAACATTGTAATTTAGTAAAATAGTAAATCCTATTTTTCCTCTGTAAAATGTTTAAACTCATAGCAAATGATCCAAACATCTGAAAGAAAGGTTATTTTACTCATCTTCAACTTGTAATTCTAGCAGATAACATTAATAAAAATGGTATTTCCAGAAGAATCTAAGTTCATAAGTTTGCATATCTCATGAGAAGACTAGATTAAAAAAAGATCTGTGGCAATACCTGTTTCAGAAAGAATGGCATACTTAGATTTGGAGAACAAGCTTCAAAATATGATTCAAACATCCATAAATTTTTGTCAAAAAATGTATTTCAAACATTTGTCTTTTTTTGGTAAAATCAAACAGGATCTAAGAAAAATCAGAACTCTAAAAGTACAGAGGCAATTGAAGTTGTACCTAGGAGAAATTATTAATCAGCACTAGACACAGCTTTTGACAGAAAAAGTAAAATTATTAAAACTTTTATTGGACTCTTGTTCATACAATCAACTTATATTCAAAACATAATTCCAAAGTCATCCATGGAACTGTCAAGAGGATGTCTGTATATTTTGAAATTATAAAATATAGGTTATAAAGTGAATATATATGAATATTCTTTTTGATACAATCAAAGGCAACTTTTGCTATAAATCTTTTGTGATTTTAGGAGGCAGTGAGAATTTGATATTTTAAGGCAATTACTAGAGAGACACTGAAATACAGCACTATCAGCAAAAGCAAATTTGAAAGATATTCTTACCTAATGAGTCCTGGACACAAAAAGCTGCTTAATGCTTAATGGAAGTCTATTTTTTGGTTTTATACAGAAAGGAATGCTACTTTTACTGGTAAAATCAACTACAAAAGATGTTAAAAGACATAGCTCCTGATTCAAGAGAATTTTTCTGTTATAATGTATGTACCTCCCAAAGTGCCTAGCTCATTTTAGATGGGACTCCTCATTGGTAAAGAGTAGGTAAACCAAAGATCTCTTGTGAAGATTAAATGACATTAAGATGTCATTATTTGAAGATTACATTTATAAGACATCAAGTTTTATGTGTCAATAAAATGAGGTTGCTCTGATTTGCAATGATTTTAGAAACCTCCACAAAAGAAGCACTTAGACAAACAATAGAAGTATGTCTAATAGAAATATGTGTGCTAATACTTAATTTTAAATTTTCTAGTAGCCACATTACAAATTTTAAAAAAGGAAGTTTAAAAGTATAGTTTATTTAACCCAATACAGCCAACATATGGTTATTTCAAACAGTAATCAAGATACAAATTATTAATTTGATATTTTCCTTTGTTTGACAAGTTTTTGAAACCTGGTATATGTATTATGCTTACTGAACACCTCAATTCACACTAGTCTTATTTCATGTTCTCAATAGCCATATATATCTAGTAGCTAAATAATGGATTGTGCAGACTTAGATATTGATAAATGATAGTATTACCTGTCTTGTAGAAAGGACAATGTATCAATACGGTTCACAACAGGTTCATTATTCCATCCTTCCTGGCATTTCAATATCTTTTCTCTTGCCTCTCCTCAGTCCTGCCCCTTGAAGTCCTCAATCATTGCACCATTATTTGTTGATAATCTACTGCATGTCAGACAATGTTCTCGTCATTGAAGAAACAACAGAAAACAATACAAATAAGTTCTCTGTCATCATCACCCTATATTCTACTGGCTACATCACTTTCTGTGTCAATTAGTGGTGGTCAGAGGTACAGAACCACTGTTAATGATATGGAATAAGGTATTGATTACAAAGATTAGACCTTACACAATGATGAGAACTAGTTAAGTGGCCTACGTAAAGCAGTTGTTTCTGCATCTAGTGTTTGCCCTGAAGTCAACAGAGCTTGTAGTAAAGAAGGAAACATGATATTAATTGGGGTAGACTTGATCATTACACATTGTATGCTTATATCAAAATATCATCTTTAGCCTATAAACGTGCAACTATTACATATCCACAAAAAGTGAAAATAAAAATTAAAAACTGGAATCAAGAAATCTACTTGAAACCTCATCTGCCTCTTGCTGGTATTAATCCTGATGCTGTGAGTGGTGGAGAGACTAGCACCATTTTCTACAGAGCAATAAAGGGTACCTGGCCCAAGAAACATAGTCTATGAAAAAAAAAATATCAGGCAGGAGCTGGAGGAACTTTGGTCTGTCTGCTGCCCCATGTCCACAATACAAACACATCATCAGCAAAGACCTGCATGAACAGTGGCAGTACCCATCTTATAACAATTTTTAGTGTGTACCAGTGGTTGCCCCTTGAGGGAATTCTGCCTTCCAGTTCTGCATAAATTCCCCTTGTGGCCAATTTCAGCGTAGGATAATAAAGGAATGAAAATAGAATGAAAAAGAATTTTAGCTTAGCTAATTTGACATGGTAAAAATCCACCATAATATCTACCTGACGGGGTATCCCTAATATCCTCTTTACAAATATTGATATTTATTTTTCTCTATTTCATTTGATATGGTGTAATGAAAGTTTTGTCAAAGAAGCTTGACTATCTAATCAAAATGTCAGAAAAGTAAGCAGTTTGCAAAAACAAGGTTTATGTGTACTAATCTGCATATTTTTTAATACTACTTTACATGTCCAAGAATGCTGAAGTTAATAATAGGGCGTCCTTTAAATTGACACAGAGAAGAGGTGTTCCACTTACATGAATGATCTAGATATATTGAGGTTACCCCATTAAACTCATAAAAATTAATCTGTTTAGTGAAAGCATCATTCGTTTAGTAGTCAATTCTGTGCTATAGTCATTGATGCCTCCAAAAGATCACAGTCATTTTCCATTACCATTTAATAATGACAAGGTACTTTTGAAATTAAGTCAAAGACAGTGAAATTATTAACTTAAAAATTATTTCTATACAGCTGCTTAGAAAGTCACTGAAAAGAACAGGAAATAAGTAATACCTCAGCTGGCCAAGAAACAATCCAAACACATTAGGAAATAATGCATTTGTTGATCTCTACTTGTCTACAATACATAACAAATAAAAACATCTAAAACAAGAGCTATGCTCACTTAATTAAATTTACAATTTTTTCAAACATTGCAACTTGCTTTCTTAATATGCATTTTAACTATCTCAGCCCAACTTTTAACAGTCCCTTTCTTTTCATTTCAACAGTGATAAATAGTCAGTCTACAATTTTTGCTACCATGAACCTCTATGGATTTTTCCTTATTTATCTTCAATGTAAATCTTTGGCAGGCAAGGAAATTTGGTTACTGTAATTCAGGGGAAAATTCAGTACATTCATGAATAGACCCCTAGTGACAATGCAAACGACTTTTTATCTTCTTTCAAATCATGGGCTTTGTCACATCAATCTGGGTTGCTCAGATACATATTTCACTTAATTTGTTTTCTCCTTCTGTATTTGGAAGATGATATATTACCAGATTAATTAACTCAGAATAAGTTGGGGATTAATTTATGTACATATGTAGCATTTATGTTTAATTATATTGTCACTAGTGATTTCGCTAGTCTTGGTTTCTGTTGTTAACTAGAACAATTCTAAATGCTTTTATTGTCTATCATAAAATATCAATTTGGAACAAATTTCAATGATACCACTGGCAAAACTCTATGGAAAATTACTTCCAATTCAGTGTTTCATTTCTTATCTTTCCTCTTATTTAATTCTTCCTGAAATGAAGATTTTTTTCACTTACAATCTGATTCATGATGAAATGTTAATAAGAGTTATTTCCTAAGATTACTGGAGATATTTCAATTTGAGTTACTTATTTGAAGGTGATATCTTAATGACTTAAATAAATACTTTTGATTTTTAATTACTGATGAAACTATACTGTATGAAATTAAATTAGTGCTCATAACATCATCTCCTGAATTCTGAAAAAGGGGATGCTAATTACAACTTTTCAATTCCATTTGTTTAGTGATTTTTCACTTTTTATCTTCTTAAATTCATGTTTTGTGACACTCAATTGCAATCAAATATAAGATGTTTTAGTTATAAAACATACTATTTATTGAGCATTTATGCTGTGGTTGTTACTACACATGAAATATCTTATGTCCTCTCAATTAATCAAGATAAGTAGTGGTATCTATCCCTCTTTTCATCTACATAGAAACTGAGGTTCAAATAGTTATGTGACTTGCCCTATATTACACAGCTGTATGAATCATAGCAAGAAATTTAATCTAGCTCAGTTTGAATCCAGACTATGTGCTCTTTCCTCTCCAGCATATTGTGCTGTTTTTGTCAAAAAAGAAACTCAAGAGGATATAATACATATATTTTTACACAGATACAAAAAATAAATATGTGCCTCCAAATAACATGCACATGGGAACACTTATTGTGAAAAAGAGGTTATTCTAGTTATCCATTCGTCTAATTTTTTTAGAGGAATGGATAACTAGAATAACCAATGCAGAGAAGTCCTTAAAGGACCTGATGGAGCTCAAAACCATGGCACAAGAACTACGTCGCGAATGCACAAGCCTCAGTAACCAATGTGATCAACTGGAAGAAAGGGTATCAGTGATGGAAGACAAAATGAATGAAATGAAGCATGAAGAGAAGTTTAGAGAAAAGAGAATAAAAAGAAATGAACAAAGCCTCCAAGAAACATGGGACTATGTGAAAAGACCAAATCTACATCTGATTGGTGTACCTGAAAGTGAAGGGGGAAATGGAACCAAGTTGGAAAACACTGCAGGATATTATCCAGGAGAACTTCCCCAATCTAGCAAGGCAGATCAACATTCAAATTCAGGAAATGCAGAGAATGCCACAAAGATACTCCTTGAGAAGAGGAACTCCAAGACACATAATTGTCAGATTCACCAAAGTTGAAATGAAGGAAAAAATGTTAAGGGCAGCCAGAGAGAAAGGTCGGGTTACCCACAAAGGGAAGCACATCAGACTAACAGCTGATCTCTTGGCAGAAACTCTACAAGCCAGAAGAGAGTGGGGGCCCATATTCAACATTCTCAAAGAAAAGAATTTTCAACCCAGAATTTCCTATCCAGCCAAACTAGGCTTCATAAGTGAAGGAGAAATAAAATACTTTATAGACAAGCAAATGCTGAGAGATTTTGTCACCACCAGGCCTGCCCTAAAAGAGCTCCTGAAGGAAGCACTAAACATGGAAAGGAACAACTGGTACCAGCCACTGCAAAAACATGCCAAATTGTAAAGACCATCAATGCTAGGAAGAAACTGCATCAACTAATGAGCAAAATAACTAGCTAACATCATAATGACAGGATCAAATTCACACATAACAATACTAACCTTAAATGTAAATGGGCTAAATGTCCAATTAAAAGGCACAGATTGGCAAATTGGATAAAGAGTCAAGACCCATCAGTGTGCTGTATTCAGCAGACCCATCTCACGTGCAGACACACACATAGGCTCAAAATAAAGGGATGGAGGAAGATCTATCAAGCAACTGGAAAACAAAAAAAGGCAGGGGTTGCAATCCTAGTCTCTGATAAAATAGACTTTAAACCAACAAAGATCAAAAGAGACAAAGAAGGCCATTACATAATGGTAAAGGGATCAATTAACAAGAAGAGCTAACTATCCTAAATATATATGCACGCAATACAGGAGCACCCAGATTCATAAAGCAAGTCCTGAGTGACCTACAAAGAGACTTAGACTCCCAAACAACAAAAATGGGAGACTTTAACACCCCACTGTCAACATTATACAGATCAACAAGACAGAAAGTTAACAAGGATACTCAGGAATTGAACTCAGCTCTGCACCAAGCGGACCTAATAGACATCTACAGAACTCTCCACCCCAAATCAACAGAATATACATTCCTTTCAGCACCACACCACACCTATTCCAAAATTGACCACATAGTTGGAAGTAAAGCACTCCTCAGCAAATGTAAAAGAACAGAAATCACAACTAACTGTCTCTCGGACCACAATGCAATCAAACTAGAAGTCAGGATTAAGAAACTCACTCAAAACCACTCAACTACATGGAAACTGAACAACCTACTCCTGAATGACTACTGGGTACATAACGAAATGAAGGCAGAAATAAAGATGTTCTTTGAAACCAATGAGAACAAAGACACAACATACCAGAATCTCTGGGACACATTCAAAGCAGTGTGTAGAGGGAAATTTATAGCACTAAATGCCCACAAGAGAAAGCAGAAAAGATCTAAAATTGACACCCTAACATCACAATTAAAAGAACTAGAGAAGCAAGAACAAACACATTCGAAAGCTAGCAGAAGGCAAGAAATAACTAAGATCAGAGCAGAACTGAAGGAAATAGAGACACAAAAAACCCTTCAAAAAATCAATGAATCCAGGAGCTGGTTTTTTGAAAAGATCAACAAAATCGATAGACTGCTAGCAAGACTAACAAAGAAGAAAAGAGAGAAGAATCAAAGAGACACAATAAAAAATGATAAAGGGGATATCACCACCAATCCCACAGAAATGCAAACAACCATCAGAGAATACTATAAACACCTCTACACAAATAAACCAGAAAACTTAGAAGAAATGGATAAATTCCTCGACACATACACCCTCCCAAGACTAAACCAGGAAGAAGTTGAATCTCTGAATAGACCAATAACAGGCCCTGAAATTGAGGCAATAATTAATAGCTTACCAACCAAAAAAAGTCTAGGACCAGATGGATTCACAGCTGAATTCTACCAGAGGTACAAGGAGGAACTGGTACCATTCCTTCTGAAACTATTCCAATCAATAGAAAAAGAGGGAATCCTCCCTAACTCATTTTATGAGGCCAGCATCATCCTAATACCAAAGACTGGCAGAGACACAACACAAAAAAGAGAATTTTAGACCAATATCCTTGATGAACATTGATGCAAAAATCCTCAATAAAATACTGGCAAACCAAATCCAGCAACACATCAAAAAGCTCATCTGCCACGATCAAGTGGGCTTCATCCCTGGGATGCAAGGCTGGTTCAACATACGCAAATCAATAAATGTAATCCAGCATATAAACAGAACCAAAGACAAAAACCACATGATTATCTCAATAGATGCAGAAAAGGCCTTTGACAAAATTCAACAGCCCTTCATGCTAAAAACTCTCAATAAATTAGGTATCGATGGGACATATCTCAAAATAATAAGAGCTATCTATGACAAACCCACAGCCAATATCACACTGAATGGACAAAAACTGGAAGCATTCCCTTTGAAAACTGGCATAAGACAGGGATGCCCTCTCTCACCACTCCTATTCAACATAGTGTTGGAAGTTCTGGCCAGGGCAATCAGGCAGGAGAAGGAAATAAAGGGCATTGAATTAGGAAAAGAGGAAGTCAAATTGTCCCTGTTTGCAGATGACATGATTGTATATCTAGAAAACCCCATTGTCTCAGCCCAAAATCTCCTTAAGCTGGTAAGCAACTTCAGCAAAGTCTCAGGATACAAAATCAATGTGCAAAAATTACAAGCATTCTTATACGCCAACAACAGACAAACAGAGAGCCAAATCACGAGTGAACTCCCATTCACAATTGCTTCAAAGAGAATAAAATACCTAGGAATCCAACTGACAAGGGATGTGAAGGACCTCTTCAAGGAGAACTACAAACCACTGCTCAATGAAATTAAAGAGGATACAAACAAATGGAAGAACATTCCATGCTCATGGGTTGGAGGAATCAATATCGTGAAAATGGCCATACTGCCCAAGATAATTTATAGATTCAATGCCATCCCCATCAAGCTACCAATGACTTTCAGAATTGGAAAAAACTACTTTAAAGTTCATATGGAACCAAAAGAGAGCCCGCATCGCCAAGTCAATCCTAAGCCAAAAGAACAAAGCTGGAGGCATCACGCTACCTGACTTCAAACTATACTACAAGGCTACAGTAACCAAAACAGCATGGTACTGGTACCAAAACAGAGATATAGATCCATGGAACAGAACAGAGCCCTCAGAAATAATGCCATATATCTACAACTATCTGATCTTTGACAAATCTGACAAAAACAAGAAATGGGGAAAGGATTCCCTATTTAATAAATGGTGCTGGGAAAACTGGCTAGCCATATGTAGAAAGCTG